>NW_021143641.1:0-45222 GCF_004193775.1 Glycine soja
CCTAATTTCGTCCGGGGATTATTACTTGATGACATGCAACCTTTGGTTAGCCGCTTTGAGATACTTGGCGTCCTTTGTTGCACAATAAATGAAGTCCCAAGACGTCTCAGAAATCAAAAGGAAGCAGGCTTGCGCGATCCGTGAAATTCTGTAATGTGCGGAAATCGAAAGAGGTGTTTTTGCGCAATCCGTGAGTTTCCGTAACTTCTTCGAAACTAAAAATGAGTAAATACATCCGTAAGGATTCGTAACCTTGCGGAAGGAAAATAAGTATCGTTACGAAATTCGTAAAGTTCGTAACGTTATGAAAAAAGAATTACCAAAAAAATAGAAGGGGGTGCATTTAGTAAAAAGGGGGTACAAATAGCAATCTGGCCCACTTGGGCCTTCCAGATCCTTCCTCCAGAAGGCTGTTGCTTCTGGAGGAAGCAACCTTGCTCGCCTGGGCGCGAGCTGGGTGGCAAGCTCCTCCCCTATTTTGCTATAAATAGGGGGAGGAGTGAAGAAGAAAAGGGTTCAGCCTTCTTGGCACTTCTCTCCTCTCTCGAAATTGCTGAGGAAAATTATTTCGTGAAGAAAATCCAAGCCGAGGCGCTTCCGTAACGTTTCGTGAGTAATTAAGCGAAGATTCTCGACCGTTCTTCAACATTCATCGTTCGTTCTTCGTTTTCTTCAGTCTTCAACGGGTAAGTACCTCAAACCGAGCTTTTCAATTCATTCTATGTACCCGTGGTGGTCCACATTTTGTTTCATGTATTTTTATTCTTGTTTTCATTTGCTTTTTATACCCCTTTTGACGTGCTTAAGCCATTTATTTAAATCATTTCTCGCCTAATCTAAAAATAAAATAAATTTCCACCGATCGTTTGAATTGTATCATCCGTTAATTCGGTTAAAATGAATCCGACCGTTCGTCGTGTCGTAACCACGTTGGAAATAAAAAAGAGGTAAAATAATAATATAATAATCAAAAAATACCTTTTAGTAAAATAAAGCGAAAAATCAATCGGACGTTTTCTCTTTGGGATTTCTCATTCTTAATTGAATTGACTAATAACTAAAGTGAAACTAAGGCTAAAATCAACTCGCCTAGTCAAGCTCGTCCACAAAAATAGGGTTTTGAAAGTTTATCATTTCAGTTTCTTACCAAGTAAATGGATCATTTTTAAGGTCCAACACCTTAAAATGATCACCCTTCAAGTAAAAAGAATCACTTGATTCACGCACGTGAAAGAACTACGTAGGTTTGATTTCCTCTTCGATGGAGGGTACGTAGGAGCAAAAGCCCCACTTTTGTCGACCTCAAAAAATAAAAAGAAATAAAAGTCAAGGTAATACAATTTCCACGATTCTAAAAATAGGCTGTTGTCCTTTGAGACAAACGTGAGAGGTGCTAATACCTTCCTCAAGCGTAAATACAACTCCCGAACTTAGAATTTTCATTTTGACCGGTTTCCTTCGGTTTTTCCGACGTTTTCCACAAATAAACGTTGGTGGCGACTCCGCGCATCTTTCCTCCTTTGGAAAGCGCACCCGTGAGCCTCGCCCTCGCTCGCCCGCAAAAGGCACGTTGCGACAGTTGGCGACTCCACTGGGGACCTTTTTGTGAGTTAGGCCTATTTTAGGAATTGTGGATCTGTGAAACTTCATGTGTGCATTTGTTGAACTGTGTAAAATGTAAATAACTGTTGTCTATTTCGCATTCTTTACACTGCATTCTAAGCACCCACGGGTTTGAGTAAAAAAGGGGCCCTATACCCGGGTTCATGGGAATTTAAGGAGTGGAGGTGAATCTATCATCATGCTAGGTCTCCGACTTGCTTGATAATAGTGAAACCTCATCTAGAGCTTTCTCTCTTTATAATGTGTTGTCGCTGGTATTCCATACCGCCACAATATTATTATCTTGAGTGATGATACCTCTAGAAAACAGTCGTGTGAGTTATGAATTGTTGGGAGTAGTTATTAGAGACCCCTAGATATTGTCCTATAGGTTCCCAAATAGGGGCAAAGAGCAAACATGCTCCATGTCATTCGTTCTCATGCATTTTTTGGTAAATAGCACTAGTTTATAGTTTTGCTAGTGATGTTTGGTTTCTTTAGAGTAATACGTAACCTTTTTAATACTACATTGAGGCGCCATCATGCCCAAAACGTAGCATTAAAATTGGGTCTCTGCGGTCTTGTATGTATGAATTACCCCTTTATCTTGTTTTCTTTCCGTTTCATGCATACGCATTACATCATTCATGTCGGAGTCTTGATCCACCCCCTTTTTAGGAAAATGATGGGGACAAATCCAAATGGCAAAAGGTTTCATCAAGTCAAGGTTAAAGGTCTAGATGTCACTAGCCTCAAGGAATTGGGACGATTGATGGACCCCTCCAAAGGCAAGCCTTCCGCAAAGTTTACGGGAAGATTCTAGATTGGACCGTAGCGGAGGTATTTACGGAAGCTGTTGTATCCCTCGCCCAATACTATGACCAGTCGTTGAGGTGTTTCACGTTAGGGGATTTCCAAATGGTGCCAACTATTGAAGAGTTTGAAGAGATATTAGGATGCCCTCTCGGGGGGAGAAAACCGTATCTTTTCTCCGGCTTTCTTCCTTCCTTGAGCAAGATTGCAGCTGTGATTGGAGATTCAGCAAAAGAGTTGGATCGCATGAAGCAAATTCGGAACGGCGTAGTGGGCCTGCCTTAGAAATACTTGGAAGGCAAGGCAAGGGATATGGCGAGCCAAGAGAAGTGGGGCCCGTTTGCGGATATTTTAGCTTTGGTGATTTTTGGGGTTGTCCTCTTTCCGAACATTGACGGTTTGGTAGACTTAGCCGCCATTGATGCTTTCCTCGCATATCACCATAGCAAGGAAAGTCCAGTGGTGGCTATCTTGGCAGATTTGTTTGACACCTTTGACCGGAGGTGTGAGAAAAACAGTGCACGGATTGTCTATTGTTTACCCGCTCTCTGTGTGTGGTTGATTTCACACCTATTCCGACAAGACACGAGACACCCGTGTCCGCTTCAAAGCTATCGCTCATGCGTCAAAAAAGGAGTCGATTGGGACCAACATTTGGCTGGGATAGGGGGCAGCGTGATCAATTGGTTTCCTCGTTGGAAGGAAGGCAATGAAGGAGTTCTTTTCTGGTGTGGGGACTACCCTAATGTTCCACTGATAGGGACTAGGGGTTGTATTAATTATAATCCCGTACTCGCCATAAGACAGCTAGGGTATCCCATGAGGGGAGCGCTAACCGAAGAAAGTCTCTCGCCTTTCCTTGTGAGGGATCTAGGCGCGCAAGGTCTCAAGATTATACAAAGAATCCACAAGGCGTGGAGGAGTCCGTTGAGGAAAGACAAGGAGCTTAGAGGCATCCGAAATGGCGCCATCGGAGGTTATCATGGATGGCTAAGAATTCATACGCGAGGGTTAGATTGGCTCTCCAAATTGAAAGTTATCGATGAGGAGAACTTCGAAGCTCCGGAGGAAGATGAAGAAGTCCGAGTTCTAAAATTAGAGCTAGGGAAGGCGAGACTCGCCAAGGAGAAGCTCAAATCAACTGCTACACACATCCGGAAAGAGTCTACCGAGTTACAAGAGGAAAACGCGGCCACTGCAAGAGCCCTTGAACAAGAAACCAAAAGGGCCCGCAAGGAGGAATATGGCCGAGAGAAATTCCGAGGAGCATTGTGGGGTAGCAACAATGAGCTCAAGCTCCGAAGAGAGGAGAGAGATCGGTCACGGATGCATGGCATGATCTTAAAAGAAGAGTTAGTTGCTTGCGCGAGGTCCAAAAGGAGTTTGGCAAAACACTTGGAAGCCACGGAGCAAAGCATGCTAGCTATCATAGGGCAATACAAGGAAGAATTGAACCAGTCCATGGCCCATGAACAAAAGCTAGTGGAGGATTTTGCACAAGTGTATGCCGAAAAAGAAGCAAGGGGGAGGGTGATTGATGCACTGCATCAAGAAGCGACTATGTGGATGGATCGGTTTGCCTTGACCTTGAATGGAAGTCAAGACCTCCCGCGTCTATTAGCCAAAGCAAAAGCCATGGCCGAAGCGTGTACTGCCCCCGAGGAGATTCATGGGCTAATCAATTACTGTCAACACATGATAGATTTGATGGCCCATATAATTAGGAATCGTTAGGTTCTCTTGTAACACCTTTTGTATAATCTTGGCTAGATGAAAGCTTTGTTCTTTTTATAAAATAAGAAGTTCTGAACTCATCATGTTATCTAAAAAACCTTGGGGTGGATCCAAGTGCTCCGATCATCCATTTGCATACTCATGTTTTGGTGGCATACTCACCGTTGTTTATTTCTTTAGGAATTTCATCATAACTAAGAAAACACCAAGGCACCCCTATAACACTCGATCCAGAAAAATGGATAATGAAGAGGGCGTGCAGGAACAGATGAAGGCCGATCTATCGGCCTTAAAAGATCAAATGGCTTCCATCTCGGAGGTCATGTTAAAACTCCAGAAAACCATAGAGGATAAAGCCATGACAACCGCCTCCAGTACAGTTAGGGAAGCGGAGCCGGTGCTGCAGCCCGCCTTGAATCCGGGCTTAGACAGAAACACGGCCGTGTTCAGTCGAAGGTATAGTCCGCAAGCTTATCCTTATGGCCTGCCTCCGGACTTCACCCCCCGTGCCACCCCGGAAGATTTAAGCCAAGCCCCTACTTTCGAGGGGCAACTCCCACCTTATGAAGACTATCCCGGGCAAGACGATGGGGAAGGAGATACCCATCTTGGCCCCCTGCTCCACCTCAAAGATCCATCCCCACATGAACTATCCCAACCGAACATAGTCCGCCATATCCCGACCTCACCCACACCCGTAAAAGAATCTGTTCCCTTTGCGGAAGATAAAGGAAAGATTGAGGCGCTTGAAGAGAGGTTAAGAGCAATCGAGGGCCTTGGCAATTACCCATTCTCGGATTTGGCGGATTTATGTCTTGTGCCCAACATCGTCATCCCTCCCAAGTTCAAAGTACCAGACTTTGATAAGTACAAAGGGACGACATGTCCAAAAGGGCATCTCCGGATGTATTGTCGGAAGATGGGGGCGTATTCCGCGGACGAAAAGTTGTTGGTCCATTTCTTTCAAGACAGCTTGGCCGGAGCAGCAGTGGCATGGTATACCAATCTAGAAGCTTCCTAGATCCGATCATGGAAGGACTTGGCAACTGCTTTCATTAGGCAATACCAGTACAATACGGACATGGCTCCCGATCGGAACCAGCTTCAGGGTATGACTAAACGAGAGCATGAGTCCATTAAGGAATATGCCCAAAGATGGGGAGATCTCGCAGCCCAAGTCGTACCGCCCATGACGGAGAGGGAGATGATCACAATTATGGTAGATACGTTACCCACGTTCTACTATGAAAAGCTGATAGGCTACATGCCAGCTAACATTGCGGATCTCGTCTTCACCGGAGAAAAGATTGAATCTGGACTACGAAAAGGCAAGTTCGAATATGCTGCCAATATGGCCCCCAACAACAACAAAAGAGCCCCAGTAGTGGGCACAAGGAAAAAGGAAGGAGATGCCCACGCGGTCACCACCGCCCCAACATGGATGAAAGCACCCTAAAATATCCAAAGTTCATACCTGCCCAATCCCCCAAATATTTTAATCCGAGCCGGGAATTCCCTCCCGACTCAAGTAAAAGGACCACCCACAACAGAAAGAGCGCCGGCCCAACGCACAGCTCCAACTGCACCCCGCCCAGTTAATAATACAGCCCCCGGCGCGACCTATAAATATGCACAGCACCCGCCCCCGAAAGACAACTTCCCTCCTATTCCAATGGCATACTCCGAGTTATGGCCTTCATTATTGGAGAATCATTTGGTGGTGGCCATACCCGGGAAGGTTCTCCAACCACCCTACCCCAAGTGGTATGACCCGGGTGCCAAGTGTGTGTACCATAGTGGAGTTCCTGGACACAATATTGACTCCTGCATCCCGTTCAAGTATAAGGTGCAACACCTGATTAGTGCCAGCTGGCTATCGTTTTAGGAGGAAGGCCCAAATGTTAAAACCAACCGGTAGCTAGTCATGGAGGGGCTAGCGTGAACGCCGTCAAAGAGGATGGGCCATCGCGGGCAAAGAGATTAGGAGACGTAGCTACTTCTAGACGCTTCATCTATCAATCACTGCAAGCGGCGTGCATGGTCTCCCGTGGTGGAGGCGAAAAGGACGAATGTTTATTTCACCTCGGGGAGTCGCACGACATGGAAACCTGTCCCGCGGTAGAAGAATTGCTTCAGCGGCTCATGGATTGTGGGCAGCTTGAAGTGTCCATAGGAGGGAGGGAAGAACCACAAATTTGCATGCAGTTGGAAGAGAAGAAGGTTCCTTTAACCCCCAAGGCCCTAGTGATATGTTTTACTAGAAAAGGGACCGGCTCCAAACCCATATACCCTCGGGCGGCGCCCAAGCCAACGCCATTTGCATATCAAAGTAATAAGGTCGTTCCGTGGAAGTATACCCCTCCCGCGTCCAGCGAAAGAGTTGCAACCGAAGTTGACTCCCTATCAGCTAAGGTAACCAACATCACCGGCCTCAGTGGTGTAACCCGCAGTGGTCGGGTGTTCGCTTCCCCTCACCCGGCGGAATTGCCCTCTAAAGGGAAAGCGCCCATGGTCCAAGAGCCCACAGATATAGCCACCCCCTCGAAAGAAGTAGATCCTCCAGTAGTAAGAGGGGCCGAAAAGAAAGAAGGACTTCAAGGAAAAACAGTGACTTTGGAAGAGGCCCATGAGTTCCTCCGCCTCATCCAACAAAGCGAGTTTAAGGTAGTCGAGCAACTGAATAAAACTCCAGCAAGGATCTCTTTGCTTGAACTACTCATAAACTCCGAGCCTCATCGTGCGTTGTTGATGAAGGTCCTTAACGATGCCCATGTAGCACATGATATCTCAGTGGAGGGTTTCGAGGGCATCGTAAATCATATAACCACCAACAATTATATCGTGTTTGCGGAAGAAGAGATTCTCGTTGAGGGGAGAGGACACAACAAGGCCCTACATGTGTCGGTGAGATGAATGGACCATGTTGTCGCAAAGGTACTTATTGACAATGGGTCGAGTTTAAATGTAATGCCAAAGACCACTTTGGAAAAGCTTCCTTTTAGTGCGTCACGTTTAAAACCGAGCTCGATGGTGGTCCGAGCCTTTGATGGTACTCGGCGGGAAGTAATGGGGGAAATCGACATTCCCATTCAGATAGGCCCCCACACTTGCAATGTGGTGTTTCAAGTAAGGGATATAAATCCCGCCTATAGCTGCCTCTTGGGAAGACCTTGGATTCATGCCCTGGGAGTGGTCCCTTCTACGCTTCACCAGAAATTGAAGTTCGCAGTGGGTGGACTTTTAGTGATTGTGTCGGGTGAAGAGGATATGTTAGTGAGCTGCCCTTCCTCCGCACCGTACGTAGAAGCGACGGAAGAATCATTGGAAACGGCTTTCCAATCCTTTGAGGTGGTGAGCTGCGCCTCTGTGGAACCAAGTCCGTCGCTACCTTCTCTCTCCAAAGCGGCCATAATGGTGGCGCGTGTTATGCTCAGGAACGGATTTGAGCCCGGAATGGGTCTAGGCAAGGACTGCCTCGGGAATGCCGACGCGGTCGATATCAAGGGAAATCCATACAAGTATTGATTAGGGTATGAACCCGGGATGTCGGGGAGGAGGAACGTGCCGTCAAGATTTCGGGCGGATAGGGTATGGCCCGGCCGTATTAGCCAGTGTTTCACCAGCGCTGGAATGGTGTCCGAGGAGGAGGTAGCTGCAATAGAAGAGGAGTTCCCTCAAGACCCACCAAGTTTCGTGCAACCATGCCACCCCGATTCCCAAGTGGGGAACTGGCGCGTGATAAGCCAGTCAGAAGTCTATACCGCTGATTCAATGTAATTGAGCCTATAGATTTCCGTTCTCTTTTGTTTTGTGAAACCTACCTTATTAAATAAACAAAGAGATCTTGTTTCATCTGTTCTTGCAGTACCACCCTTTCTCATATCATTTTGCATGTTTTTTGTTTCTTTTGTCTTGTTTGGTATAGATATGAGGGTCGATTCTTTGAGGATCCTAACAACGAGGGTTTGACAATCGATTTCGATCGAGATATAAGCCAAACGATAAACGAGGAAGAGGACGTCCTGTCGCCAGAGTTGGAGAGGTTGGTCGCTTAGGAAGAACGTGAAATGAAGCCTCACCAAGAAGAAACCGAATTAGTAAACTTGGGGACCACGGAGGAAAAGAAAGAAGTAAAGGTAGGAACCGGTATGACCGCGCCTATCCGCCAAGGCTTGATAACCCTGCTTGAAGAGTATCAAGATGTCTTTGCGTGGTCATATCAAGACATGCCCGGTCTAGATTCCGACATTGTGCAGCATAAGTTGCCTTTGAATCCTGGGTCTTCCCCGGTTAAGCAAAAGTTACGAAGAATGAAACCCGAGATGTCTTTAAAAATTAAAGAAGAAGTAAGGAAGCAGTTTGATGCAAGTTTCTTAGCTGTGGCGCGGTACCCGGAGTGGGTGGCCAACATTGTCCCAGTCCCGAAAAAGGACGGCAAGGTTCGAATGTGTGTAGACTACCAGGACTTGAACCGAGCCAGTCCTAAAGACAATTTTCCCCTGCCACACATTGATATATTGGTAGATAATACAGCCAAATTCGCCCTTTTCTCATTTATGGATGGTTTCTCGGGGTATAATCAAATAAAGATGGCACCCGAAGATGTAGAGAAGACCACTTTCGTCACCCTATGGGGGACATTCTGCTATAAAGTGATGGCCTTCGGGCTGAAAAATGCTGGGGCAACCTATCAGCGTGCCATGGTGGCGTTGTTCCATGATATGATGCATAAGGAAATAGAGGTCTACGTTGATGACATGATTGCCAAGTCTCGGATTGAGGACGAACACCTTGTCAATCTGCGTAAGCTGTTTGGAAGGTTGTGGAAATACCAATTAAAACTGAACCCAACCAAGTGCACCTTTGGGGTGAAGTCGGGGAAGCTGCTAGGATTTATCGTAAGTCAGAAAGGGATAGAGATAGATCCCGAGAAAGTGAAGGCCATCCTTGAAATGCCGGAACCACGCACGGAGAAGCAGGTTCGAGGGTTTTTAGGCAGGTTGAATTATATCGCGAGATTTATCTCACAACTCACCCCTACCTGTGAACCCATTTTTAAGCTATTACGTAAGAACCAGGCGGTCCTGTGGAACAGTGACTGCCAAGAGGCCTTCGAGAAGATCAAACAGAGTCTCACAAATCCCCTGGTGCTCATGACACCTGTAACAGGAAGACCTCTTTTCCTTTACATGACCGTGTTGGACGAGTCTATGGGGTGCGTGTTGGGTCAGCATGATGATTCTGGGAAAAAGGAGCAAGCCATCTACTATCTGAGCAAGAAGTTTACCGCATGTGAGATGAATTACTCAATGTTGGAAAGGACGTGTTGTGCTCTGGTATGGGCATCACATCGGCTTAGGCAGTACATGCTCAGCCATACCACGTGGCTTATTTCCAAAATGGATCCCGTGAAATACATCTTTGAAAAATCGGCCCTCACGGGACGAATCGCTAGGTGGCAGGTACTATTATCTGAATTCGATATCGTTTACGTCACCCAAAAAGCGGTAAAGGGAAGTGCCTTAGCGGATTATTTGGCCCAGCAACCCCTCCAGGATTATCGGCTGATGCACCCCGAGTTCCCAGATGAAGATATCATGGCCCTGTTTGAAGAGAAGCGGACGCACGAGGACATAGACAAATGGATTGTTTGATTCGATGGGGCATCTAATGCTTTGGGCCACGGAGTAGGGGCAGTCCTTGTATCCCCGGATGATCAGTGTATTCCTTTCACGGCTAGGCTAGGTTTTGATTGTACCAACAATATGGCCGAGTACGAAACATGCGCCCTCGGGGTTCAGGCGGCCATTGATTTTGATGTAAAACTACTCAAGGTGTATGGAGACTCAGCTTTGGTGATACGCCAGTTGAAAGGAGAATGGGAAACTAGGGATTCAAAGTTGATACCCTATCAAACTCACATCTTGAGGTTAGCCAAGTACTTTGACGACATTTCCTTCCACCACATACCTCGGGAAGAGAATCAAATGGCTGATGCACTAGCCACCCTGGCATCCATGTTTCAACTTGCCCCACACGGGGATCTGCCGTACATCGAATTCAAATCTCAAGGCAGGCCGACATATTGTTATGCAATAGAGGAAGAGCGGGATGGGAAACCGTGGTATTTCGACATCAAGCAGTATGTCGAGAACAAAGAATACCCACCAGGGATTTCTGACAATGACAAAAGGACGTTGAGGAGATTGGCTACTGGTTTCTTTGTAAGTGGTACTATCCTATACAAACGAAACCACGACATGACCCTCCTACGATGCGTAGATGCCAAAGAGGCGAACTTCATGATTGAGGAAATCCACGAGGGTTCCTTTGGGACATATGCCAATGGGCATGCTATGGCCAGAAAAATCCTTAGGGCCGGTTATTATTGGCTCACCATGGAAAGCGATTGCTGCGCTCATGTCAGGAAATGTCATAAATGTCAGGCATACGCGGACAATGTCAATGTTCCGCCACATCCTCTGAATGTTATGTCCGCCCCTTGGCCTTTTTCTATGTGGGGAATAGATGTCATTGGGGCCATCGAACCTAAAGCGTCGAATGGTCACCGCTTCATTCTTGTGGCGATAGATTACTTCACCAAATTGGTCGAAGCAGCTTCTTATACTAATGTCACAAGGAATGTGGTAGTTAGATTCATAAAGAAGGAGTTGATTTGTCGATACGGACTCCCCATGAAGATCATTACTGACAATGTCACCAATCTGAACAATAAGATGATGCAGGAGATGTGCGAAGGCTTCAAGATCCAGCATCACAACTCTACCCCTTATCGGCCAAAGATGAATGGGGCTGTAGAGGCTGCGAATAAGAATATTAAGAAGATTGTTCAAAAAATGACAGTGTCATACAAAGATTGGCATGAGATGTTGCCTTTCGCCCTACACGGATACAGAACCTCGGTACGAACTTCTACTGGGGCAACGCCGTATTCCTTGGTTTATGGGATGGAAGCGGTGCTCCCATTTGAGGTAGAGGTTCCTTCTCAGAGGATAATGGCGGAGTCAGGCCTAGAAGAGTCATAATGGGCTCAAGCACGCTACGACCAACTTAACCTTATTGAAGGTAAGCGTTTGGCCACCATGAGCCATAGGCGTTTGTATCAACGAAGGATAAAGAACGCATTCGACAAGAAGGTACGCCCGCGCAAGTTCAACGAGGGGGACCTTGTGCTGAAGAAGATGTCCCACGCTGTTAATTATAATCGAGGCAAGTGGGCCCCGAATTATGAAGGACCTTTCCTGGTGAAAAGAGCTTTTTCTGGGGGTGCTCTGATACTCAACCACATGGATGGCGAGGAATTGCCTTCGCCCGTGAACTCCGATGTAGTTAAACGATATTACGCTTGAAGTCTGGGGCAATCGAGGGGACCGTTGCAGTTTCTTTTAATTCTGAGTTTTTGTTCTTCTTGGTTTCCTCCAGGGATTCCCTTCCTCTATATTTGTCTCGTTCTTTTAAAAGAAGAAAAGATGGGCGAGGTTTTTGTCCTCCCTTTGGTTTCAAACCTTGTGTTTTAGATTTGTTATAACTTGAGCCCTCTTCGCTCGGTGTATGGGGTGCCCCAAACGCTTATTTAAAATTGAATCTAACCAGCCTTCACTAAAATAAAATCATCGCATTAGAAACATTCATACATGCACATGCACATGCATATCTTGTGATAGCAAGGAGCAGGGCCTTCTTAGGTCACGGTTAGAAGTCAAGACAAGTCAATGGCAGAAATCAACCAAGGTAAGACGATGACCGGTCACGATTGGTCGCATATCATTTGGCTCTTACTTGCAGGTACTTAGGGATGGAAGCGAATGGAGGATAGGATCGCGACCGACCAAGCGCCACCCCTTCCCGGCACTAAACAAGCAGAGAACGTCGCTGCAAGGCAGCCCAGTATCCTTTTCGTTCGTAGTTTCTTTTACTATTGTTTTTTTTAAATAAATAATCGACACCTAATTCTAATTTAAGTAGGTTCAAGTGGGCCAACGCTAACTGTCATACCCTAATTTCGTCCGGGGACCTTTGCTTGATGACATACGACTTTTGTTTGGTCCTTGTGAGGTGCTTGGCACCCATCATTAGGCAATTTGTGAAATTCCAGGACATGCCGGATAACCAAAAAAAATATATATGCACAATCCGAAAGTTTCCGTGACACACCGGAAATCAAATGGAAGCATCGTTGCATAATTAAGTGAGGTTCCGTAACATTCCGTAAGTCAAAAAGGGGATGATTATGTAATCCGCAAGGTTCTGTAACATTACGGAAAGAAAACAAGTATCGTTATGAAATTCGTAAGTTTCCATAACTTTACGAAAAAAGAATCACCAAAAAGAGCAAAGGGGGGTGCACTTAGTAAAAATGGGGGTGCAAATAGCAACCAGGCCCACTTGGGCCCTCCAGAAGATTCCTCCAGAAGGCTGTTGCTTCTGGAGGAAGCAGGGCGGCAAGCATCTCCCCTATTTTGCTATAAATAGGGGAGGAAGTGAAGAAGAAAAGGGTTCAGCCCCTTAGGCACTTCCCTCTCTTTCGAATTTGCTTGGAAAAATTGTTTCCGTGAAAAAAATCTAAGCCGAGGCGCTTCCGAAACGTTTTTCGTGAGGAATTTCGCAAAGGTTTCGACCGTTCCTCGACGTTCTTCATTCGTTCTTCGATCTTCAACGGGTAAGTACCTCGAACCAAGCTTTTCGATTCATTCTATGTACCCATGGTGGTCCACATTGTGTTTCGTGTATTTTTATTCTCATTTCATTTACTTTTTATACCCCCTGTTGACGTGCTTAAGCCATTTTACTTAAGTCATTTCTCGCTTAACTTAAAAATAAAATAAATTTCCACCGAACATTTGAATTGTGTATATAAACTCTTTGTTGCTTTTAGTGCGTTTTAAAATGTATGCATGAGGTAAATATTTATTCATTTGATGCACACAAACACCAACACTATTTTCACACACTGTGAGTGAAAAAGGGCCCTATACCCGGGTTCATGGGAACATAAGGAGTGGAGGTGAATCTGTGATCATGCTAGGTCTCCGACTTGCTTGATTACAGTGAACCCTCATCTAGAGCTTTTCTCTTTGAAAACTTATTGTTGCTAGTAGTCCTTACTGCTGCAATATGTTTTTTGAAGGGGATGATACCTCTAGAAACTATCAAAAGAGATATGACTACCTTGGGGGTTATCACTAAATGCGTAGTTAGTTCTCTCCCTTATAGGTCCCTTAAATAGGGGCATGGAGCAAACACGCTGCGTGCCATTTTTCACACTGCCATGCATAAGTATCATATACCCTTTTGCTTATGTTCAGTGAATATTGTCATACTATGTACATTCCCGTATTGCGTCTTTTGCATATGCATCGCATATGGGTTCTGTCTTGATCCCCTCTGTAAACAAACCAACGGAGGGTCCGTGTCGCCTTCTTAAAAACGTATGTTGGGGCGCTTTGCTACCCCTAGACGTTGTATCTAAGAAGGAGACAATTCCTCGGGCCCCCGCATTCCTAGATTGCATCTGTGTCATATGCATTCCATCATGCATTCATCCATCCCATCCATGAGATATCAGAGTTTTGATTTGCACCAGCTTTTGTCTCACTTTAGTAAGCATGGGAACAAATCAAACCGGCAAGAGGTTCTACCAAGTCAAGGTTAAAAGCCTAGATACCACTAGCATCAAGGAATTAGGGCGGTTGATGGAACCTCTCCAAATGCAAGCCTTCCGCAAGACTTACGGAAAGATCTTAGAGTTGACCATAGCAGAGGTGTCCATAGAAGCCATTGCATCACTCACCCAATACTACGACCAGCCTTTGAGGTGCTTCACATTCGGAGACTTCCAATTAGTACCAACCATTGAAGAAAGCCATACCTTTCCTCCGGGTGTCTCCCCTCTTTGAGCAGAATTGCAACTGTGGTCAAGGATTCAGCAAGAGGTTTGGACCGCATAAAACAGACTCGGAACGGCATAGCAGGCCTACCACGGAGGTACCTAGAAGACAAGGCGAGGGGTATGGCCAATCAAGGAGATTGGGTCCCGTTTATGGATGTGTTAGCTTTGCTAATTTTTGGGGTCGTCCTCTTTCCAAACGTGGATGGTTTGGTGGACCTAGCAGCAATCGACGCTTTCCTTGCATACCACCATAGCAAGGAAAGTCCGGTGGTAGCTGTCTTGGCAGATCTATTTGACACATTTGACCGAAGGTGCGAAAAGAGTAGCGCACGGATCATCTGTTGCTTGCCCGCCCTCTGTGTTTGGTTGGTTTCGCACTTGTTCCAACAAGACACAAGACATCCATGTCCGCTCCTGAGCCATCGCTCGTGTACTGAAAAGAGGAGAATAGATTGGGACCAGCTCTTGGCTGGGATAGGAGGTAGAACAATCAATTGGTTCCCCCGATGGAAGGAAGGAAAATAAGGAGTCCTTTTCTCATGTGGAGGATACCCAAACATTCCGCTGGTAGGAACGAGGGGTTGTATTAACTACAATCCCGCGCTCGCTATAAGACAACTAGGGTACCCCATGAGGGGAGCACCGACGGAAGAAAGCATGTCTCATTTCCTTGTAAGGGATTTCGGCGCACAAGATTTCAAGGCTATACAAAGAATCCATAAGGCATGGGAAACCCCGTTAAGGAAAGATCAAGAGCTTAGGGGCATTCGTAATGGCATCATTGGTGGGTACCACGAATGGCTGAAAGTTCATATACGAGGTTTAGATTGGCTCGCCAAGTTAAAAGTCGTCAGCGAAGAGAGTTTTGAGGCACCGGAAGAGGACGAAGAAGTCCAAGCTCTCAAAAGCGAGTTAGGAAAGGCGAAACTTGCCAAGGAGAAGTTCAAGTTGGCCGCTACACACATTCGGAAGGAGTGTGCCGGGTTACGGGAAGAGAATGCAACTACCACAAGGGCCCTTGAACAAGAGACCAAGAGGGCTCGCAAGGAAGAGTATGGCCGGAATAAATTTCACGGAGCTCTATGGGGTAGCAATAGTGAACTCAAGCTGCGAAGGGAAGAGAGAGACCAGTCGCGAGCACATAGCATGGTTCTGAAAGAGGAGTTAGTTGCTTGTTCAAGGTCCAAAAGAAGCTTGTCTCAGCGTTTATGCGAGACGGAGACCAACATGCTAGCTATCATCGCCAAGTACCAAGAAGAGTTAGGTCTAGCCACGGCCCACGAGCATAGGATCGCGGACGAGTATGCTCAAGTATACGCAGAAAAAGAGGCAAGAGGAAGGGTGATCGACTCTTTACACCAAGAGGCAACCATGTGGATGGATCGGTTTGCTCTTACCTTGAACGAGAGTCAAGAACTTCCCCGCTTGTTAGCGAAGGCCAAGGCGATGGCGGACACCTACTCCGCCCCCGAAGAGATTCATGGGCTTCTCGGCTATTGTCAGCATATGATAGACTTAATGGCCCACATAATTAGAAATCGTTAGGAAACTTGTATGGTCTCTCAGACCTTGACTAGATACGACTTTCTTTTTTAAATAAAATGAGTTGGTCCCATGTTTCTACTCCAAAAAGCTTGTGCGAATCAAATCACTCCTGCATTTCATCTCTACCATGCATTTTTCTTTCTTTACCCACTCCTCACGTTTGGTTTTTTAGGGAAAAACACCATAACTAAACGCGCCACAAGGCATCCCTATCGCACCAGATCCAAATCTAGAACGATGGGTGATCAAGAGGAGACACAGGAACAGATGAAAGCCGACATATCGGCTCTGAAAGAACAAATGGCCTCCATGATGGAGGCCATGTTAGGTATGAGGCAGCTCATGGAAAAGAATTTGGCCACCGCTGCCGCTGTCAGTTCGGCTGCCGAAGCAGACCCAACTCTCTTGGCAACTGCGCACCATCCTCCCTCAAACATAGTAGGATGGGGAAGGGACACACTGGGGCACGATGGCAGCCCTCACCTGGGATACAACCGAGCGGCTTACCCTTATGGATTGCCGCCCAACTACTCACCACCCGTCTTGCAAGACGATGCGGGCCATATTGCTTCTCCCGTCCTTGAAAGAGAGCCCCCTCAACAGCCCGAAGAAGTCCACAAAGACCCTCAAGACTATGCTCGAAGGGATGTCGAGTTCTATCCCCCGATCCCCGAAGGGCCGGCACCCAGCACGTTGCCTCAGCCCAACATTGCAACACAACCAATAGTTTTGTCCACGGAAGGACCATCCCCGGCAACTGAAGAAAGGAGGAAGCTCGATCTCCTTGAGGAAAGATTGAAGGCCGTGGAAGGATTTGGGGACTATCCGTTCGCAGACATGACGGATCTTTGCTTAGTACCCGATGTTGTTATCCCCCCGAAGTTCAAAGTGCCGGACTTCGACAAGTATAAAGGGACGACTTGTCCCAAAAACCATCTCAAGATGTACAGCCGCAAGATGGGCGCACACTCTAAGGATGAGAAGCTATTAATACACTTCTTTCAAGATAGCTTGGCCGGAGCCGCGGTAGTGTGGTACACTAATTTGGAAGCTTCCCGTATCCGTACTTGGAAGGATCTGATTACTGCCTTCCTAAGGCAATATCAGTACAATTCTGATATGGCTCCCGACCGCACTCAACTGCAGAATATGTTCAAGAAAGAGGGTGAAACCTTTAAAGAATATGCACAGCGGTGAAGAGATTTGGCGGCACAAGTAGCTCCTCCCATGGTTGAGAGAGAGATGATCACCATGATGGTAGACACTCTACCAGTGTTCTACTATGAGAAGCTAGTAGGTTAGATGCCGTCCAGCTTTGCGGATCTAGTATTCGCCGGGGAAAGAATCGAGGTAGGATTGAAAAGAGGAAAGTTTGATTACGTTTCCTCCACGAGTGCGAATGCCAAAAGAATCAGGGCAACATGGGCAAAAAGGAAGGAAGGAGATGCCCATGCCGTCTCTTCAACACCCGCGTGGGTCAAACCCCAGCAAACGCCTCATGGTACCCATCAGTACGCGCAACATCACCCGAGCTTCTCGGCTCATACCGGAAATGCCTCTAGCTCAACACCCGTGCAGCCTAAGGCACCCACCTAGAGGGAAGCTCCCCAAGTTCCAACTCCGAACACGACTCGCCCAGCCGGTAATTCCAACACGACAAGGAACTTCCCTCCGAGGCCATTTCAAGAATTCACCCCACTCCCAATGACGTACGAAGACCTCTTGCCATCCTTCATCGCCAATCATTTGGCCGTGGTAACTCCCGGAAGGGTCCTCCAACCCCCTTTCCCAAAGTGGTATGACCCTAATGCAACTTGCAAGTACCATGGGGGTGTCCCGGGACATTCCGTTGAAAAATGCTTGGCCCTTAAATACAAGGTCCAACATTTGATGGATGCTGGATGGCTGACCTTCCAAGAGGATCGGCCCAATGTGAGAACCAACCCGCTCGCCAATCATGGAGGGGGAGCAATTAACGCCATTGAGTCCGATAGACCGCGCAAGTCTAAACCTTTAAGGGATGTGGCAACCCCTAGGAGGTTTATCTTCGAGGCCCTACAAAAGGGAGGTGTGATTCCCCATAGTGGGTGTAAGGAGGATTCCTGTTTGCTACATTCCGGCGAGCTGCATGACATGGAGACGTGTTTGGGAGTAGAGGAGTTGTTATAGCGGATGATAGATCAAGGTCGACTAGAAGTCGGCAGTGAAGGAAAAGAAGAGCAGCATATATGCATGCAGTCCACGGATGGGAGCAGAGTTGCGAAGCCCAAACCCTTGGTGATATACTTCACTAAAAGCGCAGCTTCGCAAAAGCCCAGACACCCCTTAGTAGCCAAACCTGTTCCTTTCCCGTACCAAAATAGCCACGCAGTCCCATGGAGATATACACCTCCGAGGGAGAAGGAAGAAGAAGCCACCGACGTCAGCTCGTTGTCAGCTAAAGTAACAAATATCACGGGACTGAGTGGTGTGACCCGTAGTGGTCGTGTGTTCGCACCTCCGGACCTACCAGTCCAACCCGCGGACGTCAAGGGAAAAGAAAAAGTGGTGGAGGAACAAGATGGCGAAGCACCCCACGCTTCGAATAAAGATATTCCGACAAAGGGCCTCCCGGAGAAAAAGGATGGTAAAAAGGAGGTGTCGCTAGAGGAAGCCAGCGAGTTCCTCTGTATAATTCAGCAGAGCGAATTCAAGGTTATCGAACAGCTCAACAAAACCCCGGCCAGGGTCTCGCTGTTGGAGTTACTTATGAGCTCCGAGCCTCATCGGGCTCTGCTAGTAAAAGTTCTGAACGAGGCCCATGTGTCCCAAGATATCTCGGTAGAAGGTTTCGGAGGGCTGGTCAACAATATCACTGCCAACAACTATCTTGCCTTCGCCGAAGAAGAAATCCCCGCCGAGGGGAGAGGGCATAATAAGGCTTTACACGTATCAGTCAAGTGTATGGACCATATCGTAGCCAAGGTGCTCATCGATAATGGTTCCAGTTTAAACATGATGCCTAAGAGCACTTTGGAGAAATTACCATTCAATGCTTCCCACTTAAAGCCGAGTTCAATGGTGGTTCGTGCCTTCGACGGCACTCGCCGAGAGGTTAGGGGAGAGATCGATCTCCCAATACAAATAGGCCCTCACACCTGTCAAGTCACCTTCCAAATAATGGATATTAACCCCCCTACAGCTGTCTGTTGGGGCGCCCGTGGATCCACTCAGTGGGAGTTGTGCCCTCTACACTCCACCAAAAGTTAAAATTCGTAGTGGAGGGGCATTTGGTCATCGTGTCAGGCGAGGAAGACATCTTGGTGAGCTGCCCATCCTCTATGCCTTATGTGGAAGCCGCAGAAGAATCGTTAGAAACCGCTTTCCAGTCTTTTGAGGTGGTCAGCATTTCCTCCGTGGACTCCTTCTCTGGGCAGCCTTGCCTGTCCAATGCAGCAGTAATGATGGCCCGAGTTATGTTGGGGAACGGTTACGAACCCGGAATGGGTTTAGGCAAGGACAACGACGGCATAACTAGCCTGATAAATGCCAAAGGAAATCGTGGGAAGTATGGTTTAGGCTATAAGCCCACTCAGGCGGATATGAAGAGAAGCACCGCGGGAAGGAAAAGCAGTGGCCAAAGCTCGCAGTTGAGACAAGAAAGTGAAGGTAGCCCGCCCTGCCACATAAGCAGAAGCTTTATAAGCGCAGGTTTGGAAGACAAAGTTCAAGTGGTCGCAATATGCGAAGATGATGTTTCGAGTACATTGGACTTGGTACGACCATGCCCTCCTGATTTCCAGCTGGGAAATTGGCGAGTGGAGGAACGCCCCGGCATTTACGCAACGAGCATAATGTAAACCTTTACAATTTTAAAAGCTCTATAGTTGGGCCTAGGCTTTAGAGTTTTTCCTTTTGTTAAGGCTTTGTGTCTTTTGTTTTTGAATTTATAATACAAGGATCTTTCTTCATCTGTTCCTACGTCTCTACCCATTCTCATTCATTTGCATGTTTACTTCTTTTTCTGAAACGGCAGATCCGATGATGAGTCCCCCGAAGGTACTAATACCTGGGACCCGCCTATCAACTTCGAGCAAGAAATGAGTCAAACGGAAGATGAAGGAAACGAGGATGTGGGACTTCCCCCAGAATTAGAAAGAATGGTCGCCCATGAGGACCAAGAAATGGGACCTCATCAAGAAGAAACAGAGCTGGTAGACTTAGGAATTGGCAGTGGAAAAAGGGAAGTAAAGATAGGTACAGGTATTACTGCACCTATCCGTGAGGAATTAATAATCCTGCTAAAGGACTACCAAGACATCTTTGCTTGGTCATACCAAGATATGCCCGGTTTGAGTTCTGACATTGTACAGCACCGATTACCTCTAAATCCCGAGTGTTCCCCGGTAAAACAGAAACTGAGAAGGATGAAGCCCGAAACATCCTTGAAGATAAAAGAAGAAGTGAAGAAGCAATTTGACGCTGGATTTCTGGCCGTCGCTCGGTATCCAGAATGGGTTGCCAACATCGTACCGGTTCCTAAGAAAGATGGGAAAGTACGAATGTGTGTGGATTATCGGGACCTGAATCGGGCCAGTCCCAAGGACAATTTTCCTTTACCACACATCGATATCCTCGTAGATAACACGGCCAATTTCGCTTTATTTTCCTTCATGGACGGTTTCTCTGGTTACAATCAGATAAAGATGGCGCCCGAGGATATGGAAAAGACTACCTTCGTCACCCTGTGGGGGACGTTCTGTTACAAGGTGATGTCCTTTGGACTCAAGAATGCCGGGGCAACTTATCAACGGGCCATGGTAGCTTTGTTCCATGATATGATGCATCAAGAGATCGAGGTCTACGTGGACGACATAATTGCTAAATCTAAATCCGAGGAAGAACACCTTGTCAACCTGCGGAAGTTGTTCGAAAGGCTTAAGAAATATCAATTAAGGTTGAACCCCACTAAGTGTACCTTCGGGGTCAAATCAGGGAAATTGCTTGGTTTCATTGTAAGCCAGAAAGGGATAGAGGTAGACCCCGAAAAGGTGAAGGCTATCCTTGAGATGCCAGAACCCCGTACAGAGAGGCAATTCCGAGGTTTCCTGGGACGCTTGAATTATATTGCCAGATTCATATCGCAGCTCACCGCCATTTGTGAGCCGTTGTTCAAGCTCTTACGCAAAAACCAAACTGATCGCTGGAATGAGGATTGCCAAGAGGCTTTTGGAAGGATCAAGAAGTGCCTTATGAATCCTCCCGTGCTTATGCCACCAGTACCTGGAAGGCCTCTCATCTTGTACATGACAATCTTAGACGAGTCAATGGGGTGTATGCTCGGTCAACACGACGAATCCGGAAAGAAAGAGCGCACTGTTTACTACCTAAGTAAGAAGTTCACGACCTGTGAGATGAATTACTCCTTGCTCAAAAGAACGTGTTATGCTTTAGTATGGGCATCCCATTGCCTAAGGCGGTACATGCTGAGCCATACTACCTGGTTGATATCCAAGATGGACCCGGTTAAGTACATCTTTGAAAAGCCAGCTCTCACGGGACGAATCGCCCGGTGGCAAGTCATGCTATCCGAGTTTGATATAGTCTACGTCACCCAAAAGGCGATAAAAGGAAGCGCCTTAGCAGATTATTTGGCTCAACAGCCTCTTAACGACTATCAGCCCATGCATCCTGAATTCCCGGATGAGGACATTATGGCCTTGTTTGAGGAAAAATTGGACGAAGATCGAGACAAATGGACCGTATGGTTTGACGGAGCGTCAAACATTCTAGGTCATGGCGTTGGGGCAGTATTGGTCTCTCCGGACAATCAATGTGTACCTTTCACAGCCAGGCTAGGATTCGACTGCACCAACAACATGGCCGAATATGAAGCATGTGCCCTAGCCGTCCAGGCAGCGATTGACTCCAATGTCAAACTACTCAAGGTGTACGGCGATTCAGCATTGGTAATCCATCAGCTGAGAGGGGAATGGGAAACTAGAGATCCCAAGTTGATACCCTACAAAGCCTATATCAAGGAATTGGCTAAGACCTATGATGAGATCTCCTTCCATCATGTTCCCCGCGAGGAAAATCAAATGGCGGATGCACTTGCTACTTTGGCATCTATGTTCTAGCTAACACTGCACGGGGATCTACCCTACATTGAATTTTGGTGTCGTGGCAAACCTGCACATTTTGCCAAGTAGAAGAGGAACGGGACGGAAAGCCTTGGTATTTCGACATCAAGCGATATGTCGTAAGCAAAGAATACCCGCCCGAGATTGCCGACAATAATAAGAGGACATTGAGAAGATTGGCAGCCGGTTTCTTCATGAGCGGAAGCATACTGTATAAGAGAAATCACGACATGACACTCTTGCGGTGTGTGGATGCCAAGGAGGCAAATCACATGATCGAGGAAGTCCATGAGGGCTCGTTTGGAACGCACGCCAATGAGCATGCTATGGCCAGGAAGATCCTAAGAGCAGGTTATTACTGGCTTACCATGGAAAGTGATTGTTGTGTCCATGTGAGGAAATGCCACAAATGTCAAGCGTTCGCAGATAATGTCAATGCCCCACCACATCCTCTGAATGTCATGTCCTCCCCTTGGCCTTTCTCCATGTGGGGAATAGATGTCATCGGGGCCATTGAGCCCAAGGCCTCGAATGGTCATCGCTTCATCCTCGTAGCGATAGATTATTTCACCAAGTGGGTCGAGGCGGCTTCCTATACCAGTGTCACGAGGGGTGTAGTGGTCAGGTTCATTAAGAAAGAGATCATCTGCCGATATGGTTTGCCAAGGAAGATTATCACGGACAACGGCACCAACCTGAATAACAAGATGATGGGGGAAATGTGCGAGGAGTTTAAAATCCAACATCACAATTCCACACCCTACCGGCCAAAGATGAATGGAGCCGTGGAAGCGGCCAATAAGAATATCAAAAAGATTATCCAAAAGATGACCGTGTCATACAAGGATTGGCACGAAATGCTCCCATTCGCGTTACACGGTTACCGAACTTCAGTGCGAACGTCAACTGGGGCAACGCCGTTCTCATTGGTATATGGGATGGAGGCTGTGTTACCGTTTGAGGTGGAAGTCCCGTCATTAAGGATCTTGGAAGAATCCGGATTAAAGGAATCAGAGTGGGCTCAAACGCGCTATGACCAGCTCAACCTCGTTGAGGGTAAGTGCTTAACGGCCATGAGTCATGGGCGCTTATACCAGTAAAGAATGTAGAATGCGTTCGACAAGAAAGTACGTTTGCGCAAGTTCCATGAGGGAGACCTTGTGCTAAAGAAAATGTCCCATGCTGTCAAGGAGAATCGAGGGAAATGGGCCCCGAACTACGAAGGGCCTTTTGTTGTGAAGAGGGCTTTCTCCGGAGGAGCCCTGGTGCTTACCAACATGGATGGTGAAGAGTTACCTTCACCCGTGAATTCTGATGTCGTCAAGCGATATTATGCTTAGAAGCTGGGGCAATTAAGGATGTCGCTGCATGTTCATTATCTTTATGCGTTTTCTGGATTTCCCCCAGGGATTTCCCGTCTGTTGTATCTCTCGTTACAATCTTTCAAAGAAATGAACGTGGATTCGAGGCTTTAGTCCTCACGTTGGTTTCAAACCTGGCATTTGATTTGTGATCACCTGAGCCCTTCTGCTCAATTCGTGGGATGCCCCAAGCGCTTAATTAAAATTGAACCTAAACCAACTTTTGCTAAAATTTGCTGCGTTTGAAAACATTCATGCATACGCATACGCATGCATATTGTTGTGGTAAAACAGGGGCAGGATCATCTTGAGCTACCTTCTGGGGTGGGGACAAAACGTGGACAGCAGAAACCAATCAAGGTAAGACAACGTCGCGGTCAAGATTGGCCAAACCTGTTTGTTTATTAATTGCAGGTACTTAGGAACGGATGCAAGTGGGGATGGGGTCACGATCGACAGATCGTTGCCCTTTCTCTACGCTAGACA
The DNA here is from genome assembly GCF_004193775.1 of Glycine soja. Taxonomy (NCBI): domain Eukaryota; kingdom Viridiplantae; phylum Streptophyta; class Magnoliopsida; order Fabales; family Fabaceae; genus Glycine; species Glycine soja. The sequence goes on from NW_021143641.1 coordinate 23,574, forward strand.
AGCAGAGAACGTCGCTGCAAGGCAGCCCCGTATCCTTTGTATTCGCAGTTGTCTTACTATTTGTTTGTTTTAAAAATAAGTAATCAACGCCTAACTCTAACTTAAGTAAGTTCAAGTTAAGCAAGACGCTAAACCATAAGGAAGGAGGGGACATGGTTAATGTTCCTCTCAATAAAAAAATAAAAAAAAATAAAAAAAAATAAAAAAATAAAAAATGCAGGTTAGCTCGCCTGGGCGAGCTGATCTCGCCTGGGCGAGCCACCCCTGCACCAAATTATAAGAATGACGAAAGGGGGGACGTTTTTGCATTCAAAAACTTCTTTTCCCCCCTTTCAAAAGCCATACCCACGGGATTTACGAGTTTGCAGCCCTAGGGTCATCATTTTTCGCATTTTTTTATTCCGTTTCGCGCTTTTGTTCATCACCAACAAGTAAGTATTCTATCCCTAAGCTTTCTAGCTTTTCATTGGTGTATTTTGATCTCCTTTTGGTACTCTAAAATGTGGGAATGTGCTCAAATATGTGGGGCAATTTTGGTTTGTTTTCTTGCTTGATTGGGTTGGATTGGGGGTTTGTATGGGATGGCCCTAGGCCTATAATGCATTTTGAAACAATGGGACATGCCACATTGTCCCCGTTCTCTTGCTATTGATACCTAAACGCGCGCCCACCAAGTGTTCGGTGAAATGCCTCAATGGCATTAGCGCGTGACTTTTGTAAGGAAACAACCCATGGGGCATTTTGGTTTGCACATATTTTCTATTTTTTGGGACATGCATTCATTCCCGAAAAAGGCTAGAGTAATTGCCCCACATATATCCTAGGCCTAGGAACCAAAGTTTTTATGCAAAAGAACACAAGAGGAAGTGCATGTTGGGTAAAGTTACTCTTTTTGGCCAGCAGTCAGCTATGAGCCACGCTACAATAATTTCCCTACGCCTAGATGTTTAGGAATTTTGCTCATCATAAATGTTTAGGTTTAGAATAGGTAGCAAAATACCTTTGGCAATTTACACTTTGGATGTGGTAGCTAAATACTTGGATGTATGTACATATAATTTTTGGTAGTCAAAATGTCTCCCAAAAATATATAAATATGTTGCATGTTATGTAAAGAAAATACCTTACAAAAACACCTTTTAATTTGAATACAATTTTAGTCGGCAAAAGAAAATATACTTGAATTTGCATGCGGCTTTAGGTAGTAAAAACACTTGAATAAAGCATGAAATGTAGCACCTTATTGTGTAGATAGCCAAGATTCATCATAAGGTTTGCATGTGTGCAACTTTTGGTAGCCAAGAGGCTTTGAGCATGCATGTATGTAAATTTAGCCAAGGAAATGCATGTGGTGTAGGTAGTACACCTTGGAAGTACATACAAATAATGTAGGTAACGAAAGTGCCTTGATTGTGCATGGGTGCATTTTTCTTAGTTAGAAGAATATCTTGTGCGAGTGAATGTTCGTAAGGAAATATGCGCATAAGCTTGCTCTAAATTTACATTGATGTTTGTATTTATTGGAGGAGGTTGTATGCCATTTTTGTTTTAAGGGTAGCATTTCTTGGTAAAACTAACTTTCCAAATGTTTGCCTTCGCAGGAATGGCCCCGAGGAAGCTTGCCTCAAAGAGGTCCAGGAAGGACAAGGCGGCCGAAGGAACTAGTTCCGCTCCGGAGTATGATAGTCACCGCTTTAGGAGCGCTGTACACCAGCAGCGCTTCGAGGCCATCAAGGGATGGTCGTTTCTCCGGGAGCGACGCGTCCAGCTTAGGGATGACGAGTATACAGATTTCCAGGAGGAAATAGGGCGCCGACGGTGGACATCACTGGTTACTCCCATGGCCAAGTTCGATCAAGAAATAGTCCTTGAGTTTTATGCCAATGCTTGGCCAACAGAGGAGGGCGTGCGTGACATGAGATCCTGGGTAAGGGGTCAGTGGATCCCGTTTGATGCCGACGCTATCGGCCAGCTCCTGGGATATCCGTTGGTGTTGGAAGAGGGCCAGGAATGTGAGTATGGCCAGAGGAGGAACCGGTCGGATGGGTTCGATGAGGAGGCCATCACCCAGCTGCTATGTATACCGGGGCAGGATTTTGCCCGGACTGCTGCAGGGAGGCGACTGCGAATCATGCGCACCAACATGGCCACCCTGACCCAGATGTGGATGACGTTGCTCCTCAGCAACATCCTGCCCAACGATCATAATTCCGACCTCCCCCTGCCGAAGTGTCAGCTGGTGTACGCCATCTTGACGCGGATGAGCGTCCATGTGGCTCAGTTAATCGCTGATGCCATTTATATTTTTGCAGGTATGGCGCCTACCAGGCACCCTTTGGACCCAGATAAGTCCAACAGAGCCCTGGGATTTCCCGCACTGATCACAGGACTCTGTCAGTCGTTCGGAGTCCCCGTTGCACCTACCAAGGTAATTCGGCCGCCCATCACCCGGGCTTTTATTGAGAAGTACTGTACCCAGAGACAGACTCAGGGTGATGCTCCACAGGCCGCAGGCGCGCCCCCACCGCCTCATCAGGCTGGCCAGGCTGGGTCATTTGACATGGAGCAGTATTTACGGCATTTGGTTCGCCAGCAGGCGGCCAACCACCGGGCACATGTACAGACCCATGATTGTCTGTACCCGATGAGCCTCAGCATGCAGAGCCAGGGCTTCGCTTCTTTTTCATGCCCTACTCCAGACCAGTTCAGGGCAGAGGTCGCATTGCCCGGGGATTGGCCCGAGGCCCAAGCAGGAGAGGCGCCCCCAGAGGCTCCCGGCGATGGAGAGGAGGCCCACGAGGACGAGGAGATGGCCGATTTGCTTGACTTCTTGGGAGGGAGTGGAGCTACATGACTGGGAGATCCCCAGATTCATGTTTTCTTTCATATTTCGTTTATCATTTTTATGTTATGTTATTGTTTTGACTTGAGAGACTAATGTTTGTTTTTGTTGTTTCGATTGTCATTTGTACAGCGCATACATTTTTGTTTGAATTGTTGCGTTAGTGTTTATATCATCACTGTCAATGATGTTTAAAATTCTGGAACCGTGTAGAGTTCTTCGTTTAGGAACATCGTCCAAAAAAATATATAATAAAACAAACAAAAATCATGATAAAAATGAAAATAAAAAAATCAAAAAAAAGGGGGGAAGAAAAAAAAGAAAAAGAGAGCAAATAAAGCAAGTGAGAAAAAAAGATGGGGAAAAGGAAAATAAGTTGTCTAGCTGAAAAACCGACATGCTTTTGAAAAGAGATGATTTCCAACTTTTCTTTGAAAAAAAAATTCATTGATCATAACCAATTTTTGGAAAATGTGTCTACACCTGAAGGGTGAATGCTGTGAAATTTCCCCGGACGCCCGAAATGGACTCGGATGAATGCACAAATTGATAAAAGAACATATTTTGGAAACATTGGGTTGATTTAAAATAGAGGAAATGAATCCTGAGCCCTAGCATCACATGACCATAAAAATTTGACACTTGAGCGTCCACATAGGTGCATGCATGACCAGTTTTGCATAAAATTTCCAAATCATCATTTTTGCATTTGTGTCGTGGAAATAATGTGGGGCATCCCTTTAATCCTTGAACCAAACCAAACCTTGACATGTATCATGTCTGGCCATTCTACAAGCTTTGAGCCAAAATCCTGACTCACCATAAACCTTGACCCAGGGTGAGAATGCCAATCCTTACCCTCGGAAGCAAAAAAAAAGAAGAGAAGGAAAATTTCCAATCAAAGGAAAAAGGAGAAGGAAAATTTCCAATCAAAGGAAAGGAAATTCCCAATCAAAGAGTGGGAGAAAGCAAAAAGAAAAGAAAGAAAATTCCCAATCAAAGAATGGGAGAAAGAAAAAAAGAGAAGTAAAAAAGAAGAAAGCTCCTGGTCAAAGAAACCAGAAGAAATGTGCCGAGAGGTCCTTGGACTAGACGATATCTGAACAATACAGAATTGTCACCAAATGAACAAAAGAAAGAAAAGGAAACCATGACCTAAAAGTGGTCTTCTCCCTTTGATTACCAACCAAAATCCTGTGCGCTAGCGACTTTTTCGCCCCGCACTAAACAAAAACAGAAAAGGAAAAAGCCAACAAAAAAATCAAAAGCCAAAAACACACAAAAGCCGAAAAACCCATCAAAAGAACCCATTCCCAAGGGAAGTCCTATTGATCCATGATCACGCATGTAATTTTTGATTTGATAGGAAATAATTTGCAAAGTCAAGTCATGACATATCTATGGTTCGGAATTAGGATGAAACACTTACCTATGCGACATTGATACACTTTGAGTGATTTTCTTCTATTTTTGTCGAACCCAGTGTTTCCTCTAAATGGTCATTTAGAAATGAAATGCTAAACATCCAAAATCTCATTTATGGTTATGGGGGGTTTCATCAGCAGACTCTCCTTCCCCGGTAGACGCATTGTTTTTCACTCAAAAAAGCATATGCTGCTCTAATCAGTTGGAATATTTGTCTCTTTACTAAAGCATGTTTGCATTTTAGTGGAGAAAACACCAAGACTTTTTTAAGTCTCACAAGTTATCCAGAACTACGTAGGTCTGAGTTCCTCATTGGAGGATACGTAGGAGCAAGAGCCTTGCTTTTGTCGGCCACCCCACAAGATCTGTCATACTGACCCTAAGGTCATGTGACATGCGGAGACAAAATTTGGTCATTCCGCACCCCTTTGCCATTCAGACCCAGTCGTGTCCGATGGCACGCAGAGACAAAATTTGGTCATTCTGCACCCTTTGTCATCCAGAGGCGGCGGGCCCGATGACATGCGGAGACTAAATTTGGTCATTCCGCACCCCTTTGCCATTCAGACACAGTCGTGTCCGATGGCGCGCAGAGACAAAATTTGGTCATTCTGCACCCTTTGTCATCCAGAGGCGGCGGGCCCGATGACATGCGGAGACAAAATTTGGTCATTCCGCACCCCTTTGCCATTCAGACACAGTCATGTCCGATGGCGCGCAGAGACAAAATTTGGTCATTCTGCACCCTTTGTCATCCAGAGGCGGCGGGCCCGATGACACGCGGAGACAAAATTTGGTCATTCCGCACCCTTTTGCCATTCAGACACAGTCGTGTCCGATGGCGCGCAGAGACAAAATTTGGTCATTCTGCACCCTTTGTCATCAGAGGCGGCGGGCCCGATGACACGCGGAGACAAAATTTGGTCATTCCGCACCCCTTTGCCATTCAGACACAGTCGTGTCCGATGGCACGCAGAGACAAAATTTGGTCATTCTGCACCCTTTGTCATCCAGAGGCGGCGGGCCCGATGACACGCGGAGACAAAATTTGGTCATTCCGCATCCCTTTGCCATTCAGACACAGTCGTGTCCGATGGCACGCAGAGACAAAATTTGGTCATTCTGCACCCTTTGTCATCCAGAGGCGGCGGGTCCGATGACATGCGGAGACAAAATTTGGTCATTCCGCACCCCTTTGCCATTTAGACACAGTCGTGTCCGATGGCACGCAGAGACAAAATTTGGTCATTCTGCACCCTTTGTCATCCAGAGGCGGTGGGCCCGATGACATGCGGAGACAAAATTTGGTCATTCCGCACCCCTTAGCCATTCAGAAACTGTCATGTCCGATGGCGCGCAGAGACAAAATTTGGTCATTCTGCACCCTTTTGTCATCCAGAGGCGGCGGGCCTGATGACACGCGGAGATTTACATTATCTTCCGCACTCACAAGATCTGTCATACTGACTTTTGGGTCACGCTGACAGGCGGAAATACCCGAGTGGTTATCCGTATAAACATTCTTTTGCTATCTGTAAGACAGAACGCTTGATAGCATGCAGAGACTGACATCATCTTCTGCACCTTTTGTTCCATCGGGAACAACAAGTCATTTGCATGTGGAGATTTTATGGTCACCCGCGACTCTCGTCAAATCGAGAGGAACGAAATTAGTGTCTTATCTTTACTTTCCTTTTATCTCCAATAAAAGACAAGTAAAGAGGGGCAACTGTCATACCCTAATTTCGTCCGGGGACCTTTGCTTGATGACATACGACTTTTCTTTGGTCCTTGTGAGGTGCTTGGCACCCATCATTAGGCAATTTGTGAAATTCCAGGACATGCCGGAAAACCAAAAAAAATATATATGCACAATCCGTAAGTTTCCGTGACACCGGAAATCAAATGGAAGCATCGTTGCATAATTAAGTGAGGTTCCGTAACATTCCGTAAGTCAAAAAGGGGATGATTATGTAATCCGCAAGGTTCCGTAACATTACGGAAAGAAAACAAGTATCGTTACGAAATTCGTAAGTTTCCGTAACTTTACGAAAAAAGAATCACCAAAAAAAAAGAAAATGGGGGTGCACTTAGTAAAAATGGGGGTGCAAATAGCAACCAGGCCCACTTGGGCCCTCCAGAAGATTCCTCCAGAAGGCTGTTGCTTCTGGAGGAAGCAACCTGGCTCGCCTGGGCGAGCTGGGCGGCAAGCATCTCCCCTATTTTGCTATAAATAGGGGAGGAAGTGAAGAAGAAAAGGGTTCAACCCCTTAGGCACTTCCCTCTCTTTCGAATTTGCTTGGAAAAATTGTTTCCGTGAAAAAAAATCTAAGCCGAGGCGCTTCCGAAACGTTTCCATAACGTTTTCCGTGAGGAATTTCGCAAAGGTTTCGACCGTTCCTCGACGTTCTTCATTCGTTCTTCATCGTTCTTCGATCTTCAACTGGTAAGTACCTCGAACCAAGCTTTTCGATTCATTCTATGTACCCATGGTGGTCCACATTGTGTTTCGTGTATTTTTATTCTCATTTCATTTACTTTTTATACCCCCTGTTGACGTGCTTAAGCCATTTTACTTAAGTCATTTCTCGCTTAACTTAAAAATAAAATAAATTTCCACCGAACGTTTGAATTGTATGATCCGTAAACTTTGGTTAAGATAAATTCCGACCGTTCGATCGTGCCGTAACCACGTTGGAAATCAAAAAAAGAGGTAAAAAAAAGAATATAATAATCAAAAAATATACCTTTTAGTAAAATAAAGCAGAAAATCAATCGGACATTTTCTCTTTGGGATTTCTCATTCTTAATTGAATTGACTAATAACTAAGGTGAAACTAAGGCTAAAATCAACTCGCCTAGTCAAGCTCGTCCACAAAAATATGTTTTTGAAGTTTGTCATTTCAATTTCTTACTAAAGTAAAATGGATCATTATCAAGGTCCAACGCCTTAAAATGATCACCTCTTAAGTAAAAAAGAATCACTTGATAAGAAAGAACTACGTAGGTCTGATTTCCTCATCGCAATTGAGGAATACGTAGGAGCAAAGGGAAACACCCTTGTCGACCACAAAAAGAGAAAAATATAAAAAGGGTATAAAAGATATAAAGACATAAAAAGGGAACATAAAAATCAAAGTCACGTTTGCACATTCGATTAAAGGCTGCCGTCCCTTGGGACGGACGTGTGGGGTGCTAATACCTTCCCCGTGCGTAAATACAACTCCCGAACCTTTCACTTAAAAGTTCGTAGATCGCGTCTTTTCCGGTTTTTCCGACGTTTTCCTCAAATAAACGTTGGTGGCGACTCCGCGCGTATTCCTTTCGTGGAACACACATCCCGCGAGTCACGCGTCGCCCTCCTGCCGAAGGGTAGGTTGCGACACTAACCCATAAGGAAGGAGGGGACATGGTTAATGTTCCCCTCAAAAACAAATGGCAGGTTAGCTCGCCTGGGCGAGCAACCCCTACACCCAAATTATAAAAACAAGGGAGGGGAACGTTTTGGCATCCAAAAACTTCCCCCCCCCCCCCCCCCCCCGCCCTCATTCAAAAGACAGAACACGAAGGCTTGTGGTTTTTGCTCCCTCAAGCCACTTTTGGTTGCCTTTTGCTTTCATTTTTTGTGTTATAATTCACTCCAACAAGTAAGTATTCAATCCTTGATGTTTTTAGCTTCCCATTGGTATATTTTCTTCATCTTTTGGTGCTCCAAATTGTGAGAATGTGCTTATATTTGTGGGGTAGTTTTGGGTTGTCTTTATGCTTGATTTTTTTGAATTGAGGATTTGATTGAGAAGGCCTTAGGCCTATGCTGTATTCTGAAGCAATGGGGCATGCCACATTGTCCCCATCCTCTTGCAATTTATGTCCAAACATGCGCTCACCAAGTGCTCGGTGAAATGCCCCAATGATGTATGAATATGATTGTGTAAAATTGGGAGAGTGGGACTGTTTCTTATATGTAGGTACAACATAGGAGATTCAAAATAGGTGCCCAAATACACTTCCAAGCTTAGGAACCCACACTTGTAGCGTCAATGCAAGGAAACATGCTTATGGCTAGGAATCCAAAATTTGGTTTTAGAGTTAGAAAAACATGAAAATTAGGATTTGCTTGTGAGAGTTTTTGCTCGAATTTGGGCTGCCCCATGTTTGATACTTTACATAGAGGTAGCGTGGAAAACACCTTGCAATAGTGTGTATACATAGGTAAATATAAGGAGCATGAAATTCCTAGCAAAGTATGAATAATTGTTTTCTTAAATGAATGTATGATAGTGTGGAATGCCCTTTTTAAATGCAAATATGTGCAGGATGTAATTAGCTTTCCAATATGCATATAAATAAATAGGAGTGAAACAGTAAAAATTTGTATGGTGTACTTCAAATGTACGTAAGTAGTTTGTGATAGCAAATGTTTAGGATATAAATTAGGTGTAAAGTTTGACGCAACACTTTGAGCATGAAAGTGTGTTTTTTCTTTTTCAGAATGTATATAGGTGTATGGCAATTAGAATATGTTGGATGTTCTTGTATGTTGACATGAGTAATAGGATATTTCTACACATGTGCGTGTGCATGAATGGATCATATGAGTTTGGTCTAAATCAGAGGGATTGACATGACATTTTTACGTTAAGATAAGCATTATCTTGTAAAACTAACTTTCAGATGTTTGTTCTCGCAGGAGATGGCCTCGAGGAAACTTGCCTCAAAGAGATCCAGGAAGGATAAAGCGGCCGAAGGAACCAGTTCCGCTCCCGAGTATGACAGTCACCGTTTTAGGAGCGCTGAACACCAGCAGCGCTTCGAGGCCATCAAGGGATGGTCAATTCTCCGGGAGCGACGCGTCCAACTCAGGGACCATGAGTATACCGATTTCCAGGAAGAGATAGTTCGTTGGCGGTGGGCATCACTGGTCACCCCCATGGCCAAGTTCGATCCAGATATAGTCCTCGAATTTTATGCCAATGCTTGGCCTACGGAGGAAGGCGTGCGAGATATGAGGTCCTGGGTGAGGGGTCAGTGGATCCCGTTTGATGCAGATGCTATCGGCCAGCTCCTGGGATATCCTTTAGTGCTAGAAGAGGGCCAGGAGTGCGAGTATGGCCAGAGGAGGAACCGATCCGATGGGTTCGATGAGGAGGCCATCGCCCAGTTGCTATGTATACCGGGGCAAGATTTTGCCCGGACTGCTGCCGGGAGACGGGTGCGGATCATGCACACCAACATGACCACCCTGACTCAGATCTGGATGACTTTGCTACTCAGCAACATCCAGCCCAGCGATCATAATTCCGACCTCCCCCTACCGAAGTGTCAGTTGGTGTATGCCATCCTGACACGGATGAACATTCACGTGGCTCAGTTAATCGCTGATGCCATCTATATATTTGCAGGTATGGCGCCTACCAGGCACCCTCTGGACCCAGATAAGTCCAACAGGGCCCTGGGAATTCCCGCCTTGATCACAGGACTCTGCCAGTCGTTCGGCGTCCCCGTCGCACCTAGCAAGGTGATTCGGCCGCCCATCACCCGAGCTTTTATTGAGAAGTATTGCACGCAAAGATAGGCCCAGGGGGATGCTCCGCAGGCCGCTGACGTGCCGCCACCTCATCAGGCCGGTCCAGCCGGATCGTTTGATACGGAGCAGTATTTGCGGCATTTGGTTCGCCAGCAGGCGGCCAACCACCGGGCACATGTACAGACCCATGATTGTCTTTATCAGATGAGTCTCAGACTGCAGAGCCAGGTCTTTACTTCTTTTCCGTGCCCTACTCCGGACCAGTTCAGGGCAGAGGTCGCATGGCCTGGAGATTGGCCTGAGGCCCAGGCAGGAGAGGCACCAGCAGAGGCTCCCGACGAGGCAGATGAGGCCCACGAGGACGAGGAGATGACCGATTTACTTGATTTCTTAGGAGGAAGCGGGGCCACATGATTGGGAGATCCCTTGATCCATGTTTCTTTTTGTTTCCATTTGTTTTTTTTGTTACATATCATCTTATTTTTGTTTGACTAAGGGACTAACGTTTGTTTCATGTTTTGACTTTTGTTTTGTACATACATATCGTTTGAGTTGTTACGTCGGTACTTGTTTCGTTGTTGTCAATAGTGTTTGTTGAAATTCCGGAACCGTGTAGAGTTTTTCATTTAGGAACGTCGTTCTAAAAAATAAAATGAACCAAAATCCTAATAAAAAGAAAGAAGCGTTGTGAATAAAAGTCATGTTCATAAAGAAAAGAAAAAGGTTTTTATTTATACATGTATGTAAAAGGAAAATGTGTGTAAAAGGTTTTTTGTGTGTAAGTGATGCGTGGAAAGGAACCATAAGTGTGTATGAGCAACGAGTGTATATGAAGAAACTTTTGTGTGAACCATAAGTGTGTGTTGGGAAAAATGAAAATATCTTGGAACGTAGATAGGGCTTGTATATAGACCATGTGACGTAAAGAGAAAGAGTTCCAATGCGTGTACAGAAAAAGTTTGTCATGTATAAAAATATAGATGTACAAAGAAAGGTTTTCCTCATAAAGGACCACAGGTGTATAATTTTGTGAATGAAACAAAAAGGAAAAAGAAAGAAAGACCGCGAAGGTCGACATGGTATAGTTAAGAAGTATAAATCATTCGTAAAGAGCAAACGCATCTTCTGGAAACAAGGGACTGATGCTAAGAGTTTATTTTCCGGAATAACCGAGATAAGAATGAATGAATTCATTGAACTAATAAAAGAACATAATTGGGAAACGTTGGGTCTATTTGTGTAAATTCCCAACCGTAGTATCACAATGCCATAAACAGGATGCTTGAGTGCCCACCTGGCTGTAGCCATGACTAATTTTGCACGTTGTTTTCAAATCATCATTGTCACGCGTGCCTTATGGAGTGATATGGAAGTTCGGCCCGAAATCGACACCTTGACACCCAAATTTGTTTCGCCCCAGATATCAAGATTGGGGTTCCCGCGATAAAAGACCCCATTGAAACACAACCTTAGACCTTTTTGAACCTTGGCCTGTAAAAAAGGAATCCTCATTCTTTCCCCCGAAGCAAAGGACAACGGAATCTCCTCTAGGGAAAGCGAATAGAATGCTAAAACCCGATTTCCCAAAGAAAGGGATGGGAAAGGAAAAGTGAAAAGAAAGGAAAGGAAGAAATGGAAAGAAAAAAAAAAGAAAAAAAGCAGAGAGATGAAAATAAAGAAAAGAACAGAAGAAAGGAAAGGAGGATTCCCCGATCAAGGATCGAAAAGAAGTGAAAAAGGGAAAAGAAGCAATTCTCGATTAATGAAAGAAAGAGAATAGAAATTCTTCAAGCCAGATTGCCACTCGAAATCATTCTCGACTGGCAATATCCCACCCCACATAAACAAAGAGGAAAAGACCGAAACACCCAGCTTCCTCTCCAAAAACACCACCCTCGAGAAAATCCTATTGGTCCGTGATCGTACGTTTGATCTTTGATTCGATAGGAAGTCGTGTGCAAAATAAAGTCATGGTGCAGTTATGGTTTGGGAATAGGATAAAACACTTGCCTTGTGAGTTTTATACACTATGAGTGTTTATTTTCAGCTTAGCCCGATGTTTCCCCTGCATGTTCATTTGAAAGCTAAAAGTTGACGTCCTGCCCTTCATTCTCGGTTACAAGGAAGATTACCCTATGCACAAGTATATTGTTTCTCTAAGATATGGTGCTCTCGCGAATCATTTATTTTTCTTTACAAAAAGCATGTTTGTCTATTAGGTGGAAAAACCCGGTGGACCGTTCGGTCCCGCCAACCCCCTTTTTCGGAGCCCCATGAATGTTATTGCCTAGCGCTGTTCATGTGTCCTCCACTTTCGAGTTTGGAGCTGTGTTTCATGATTGCCTAAGTGCGGACCCTCAAGGCAATCCTCCATTCTCCCCCTTTTTCGGAGCTCCATGAATTGCGTTTTCGTTCATGTGTCCTCCACTTTCGAGTTTGGAGTTGTGTTTCATGATTGCCTAAGTGCAGACCCTCAAGGCAATCCTCCATTCTCCCCCCTTTTCGGAGCTCCATGAATTGCGTTTTCGTTCATGTGTCCTCCACTTTCGAGTTTGGAGTTGTGTTTCATGATTGCCTAAGTGCAGACCCTCAAGGCAATCCTCCATTCTCTCCCTTTTTCGGAGCTCCATGAATTGCATTTCCGTTCATGTGTCCTCCATTTTCGAGTTTGGAGCTGCGTTTCATGATTGCCTAAGTGCGGACCCTCAAGGAAATCCTCCATTCTCCACCTTTTTTTGGAGCCCCATGAATGTCATTGCCTAGCGCTGTTCATGTGTCCTCCATTATCAAGCGCGAAGCCTCTGGTGATTGGGAAACACGTTCTTCTGTTGTTTTCCGGATCGGTTCCTTCGCCAAATGTGTGTATATGTGTATATGTATATTATATTCGTTGTTCTTGTTGTTGTTTGTATTTTGTTTTGTGCAGAAGAAAAAGGAGTAGAGACGAGAGTCGTCATCAAGGAAAGGGCAGGACGGACGAAATCAATGTCCTATCTTTACTTTCCTCTTATCTCCGATGAGAGGTAAGTAAAGAGGGGCAACTGTCATACCCTAATTTCGTCCGGGGATTATTACTTGATGACATGCAACCTTTGGTTAGCCGCTTTGAGATACTTGGCGTCCTTTGTTGCACAATAAATGAAGTCCCGAGACGTCTCAGAAATCAAAAGGAAGCAGGCTTGCGCGATCCGTGAAATTCCGTAATGTGGCGGAAATCGAAAAGAGGTGTTTTTGCGCAATCCGTGAGTTTCCGTAAGTTCTTCGAAAACTAAAAAAGAGTAAATACATAATCCGTAAGGATTCGTAACCTTGCGGAAGGAAAATAAGTATCGTTACGACATTCGTAAAGTTTCGTAACGTTACGGAAAAAGAATTACCAAAAAAATAGAAGGGCGTGCATTTAGTAAAAAGGGGGGGGTACAAATAGCAATCTGGCCCACTTGGGCCTTCCAGATCCTTCCTCCAGAAAGCTGTTGCTTCTGGAGGAAGCAACCTTGCTCGCCTGGGCGAGCTGGGTGGCAAGCTCCTCCCCTATTTTGCTATAAATAGGGGGAGGAGTGAAGAAGAAAAGGGTTCAGCCTTCTTGGCACTTCTCCCTCTCTGGAAATTGCTGAGGAAAATTATTTCCGTGAAGAAAATCCAAGCCGAGGCGCTTCCGTAACGTTTCCGTGAGTAATTACACGAAGATTCTCGACCGTTCTTCAAGATTCATCGTTTGTTCTTCGTTTTCTTCAGTCTTCAACGGGTAAGTACCTCAAACCGAGCTTTTCAATTCATTCTATGTACCCGTGGTGGTCCACATTTTGTTTCATGTATTTTTATTCTCGTTTTCATTTGCTTTTTATACCCCCTTTTGACGTGCTTAAGCCATTTATTTAAATCATTTCTTGCCTAATCTAAAAATAAAATAAATTTCCACCGATCGTTTGAATTGTATCATCCGTTAATTCCTGTTAAAATGAATTCCGACCGTTCGATCGTGCCGTAACCACGTTGGAAATCAAAAAAGAGGTAAAATAATAATATAATAATCCAAAAATTTCTTTTAGTAAAATAAAGCGAAAAATCAATCGGACGTTTTCTCTTTGGGATTTCTCATTCTTAATTGAATTGACTAATAACTAAAGTGAAACTAAGTCTAAAATCAACTCGCCTAGTCAAGCTCGTCCACAAAAAATAGGGTTTTGAAAGTTTATCATTTCAGTTTCTTACCAAGTAAATGGATCATTTTTAAGGTCCAACACCTTAAAATGATCACCCTTCAAGTAAAAAGAATCACTTGATTCACGCACGTGAAAGAACTACGTAGGTCTGATTTCCTCTTCGATGGAGAGTACGTAGGAGTTAAAGTCTCGCTTTTGTCGACCTCAAAAAATAAGAAGAAATAAAAGTCAAGGTAATACAATTTCCACGATTCTAAAAAATAGGCTGTTGTCCTTTGAGACAAACGTGAGAGATGCTAATACCTTCCTCAAGCGTAAATACAACTCCCGAACTTAGAATTTTCATTTTGACCGGTTTCCTTCGGTTTTTCTGACGTTTTCCACAAATAAACGTTGGTGGCGACTCCGCGCATCTTTCCTCCTTTGGAAAGCGCACCCGTGAGCCTCGCCCTCGCTCGCCCGCAAAAGGCACGTTGCGACAAGGCCCATGCTATATAAAGGCACTCGAAATTGAAAAATGGAAGTTCTCGAGAAATTCAAATGGTCATAACTTTTCACACGGATGTCCGATTCAGGCACATAATATATCAGGACGCTCGAAATTGAACACGAAAGCACTGGTCCAATTCAGACGGCCATAACTTTTCACATGGGTGTACGATTGAGGCTCATGATATATAAAGGCACTCTAAATTGAAAGATGGAAGTTCTCGAGAAATTAAAATGGTCATAAGTTTTCACTCGGATGTCCGATTCAGGTACATAATTTATCGAAACGCTCGAAATTGAAAAACAGAAGTTCTAGAGAAATTCAAATAGTCATAACATTTCACTCGGATATTCGATTCAGGCACATAATATATCGAGAGGCTTGAAATTGAACACGTAAGCTCTGGTCCAATTCATACGACCATAACTTTTGATATGGATATACTATTGTGGCCGATGATATATAAAGGCACTCGAAATTGAAAAATGGAAGATTTCGAGGAATTCAAATGGTCATAACTTTTCACTCGGATGTTCGATTCAGGCACATAATTTATCGAAACGCTCGAAATTGAACACAAAAGCTCTAGTCAATTTCAGACGACCATAACTTTTGACATGAGTTTACGATTATGGCCCATGATATATCAAGAAACTCGAAATTGAAAAACGGAACTTCTAGAGAAATTCAAATGGTCATAACATTTCACTCGGATGTCCGATTCAGGCACATAATATATCGAGATGCTCGAAATTGAACAAGGAAGCTCTGGTCCAATTCAGACGACCATAACTTTTGACATGGATGTACGATTGAGGCCAATGATATATAAAGGCACTCTAAATTGAAAGATGGAAGTTCTCGAGAAATTAAAATGGTCATAAGTTTTCACTCGGATGTCCGATTCAGTTACATAATTTATCGAAACGCTCGAAATTGAACACAAAAGCTCTGGTCGATTTCAGACGACCATAACTTTTGACATGAGTGTACGATTGAGGCCCATGATATATCAAGAAACTCGAAATTGAAAAACGGAAGTTCTAGAGAAATTCAAATGGTCATAACATTTCACTCGTATGTCCGATTCAGGCACATAATATATCGAGGCGCTCGTAATTGAACACGAAAGCTCTGGTCCAATTCAGACAGCCATAAATTTTGACATGGATGTACGATTGAGGCCAATGATATATAAAGGCACTCTAAATTGAAAGATGGAAGTTCTCGAGAAATTAAAATGGTCATAAGTTTTCACTCGGAAGTCCGATTCAGGCCCATAATTTATCGAGACGATCGAAATTGGACACAGAAGCTCTTGTCCAATTCAGACGACCATAACTTTTGACATGGGTGTACGCTCTAGGCCCATGATATATCAAGACCCTCGAATTTGAAAAACGTAAGATCTAGACAAATTCAAATAGTCATAAATTTTCACTCGGATGTCCGATTCAGGCACATAATATATCGAGACGCTCCAAATTGAACACGGAAGCTCTCGTCCAATTCAGACGACCATAACTTTTGATATGGGTGTACGATTGAGGAACATGATATATAGAGACACTCGAAATTGAAAAATTATAGTTCTCGAGAAATTCAAATGGTCATAACATTTCACTCGGATGTCTGATTCAGGCACATAATATATTGAGACAATCGAAATTGAACATGGAAGCGCTGGTCCAGTTAAGACGGCCATAACTTTTGACATGGATTTAGGATTGAGGCCCATGATATATCGACACGCTCGAAATTCAAAAGTGGAAGTTCTCGAGAAATTCAAATGATCATAACTTTTCACTCGGATGTCCGATTCAGGCACATAATTTATCGAGACACTCGAAATTGAACATGGAAGCTCTAGTCCAGTTAAGACGGTCATAACTTTTGACATGGATTTACGATTGAGGACCATGATATATCGACACGCTCGAAATTCAAAAGTGGAAGTTCTTGAGAAATTCAAATGATCATTTTCACTCGGATGTCCGATTTAGGTACATAATTTATCAAGACGCTCAAAATTGAACATGGAAGCTCTGGTCGAGTTCAAACGACCATAACTTTTGACATGGGTGTACGATTGCGGCCCATGATATATCAAAACGCTCGAAATTGAAAAACCGAAGTTCTATAGAAATTCAAATGCTCATAAATTTTCACTCGGATGTCCGAATCAGACACATAATATATCGAGACGCTCGAAATTGAACACAGAAGCTCTAGTCCAATTCAGACGACCATAACTTTTGACATGGGTATACGATTGAGGCCCATGATATATCGAGACGCTCGAATTTTAAAAGTGGTAGTGCTTGAGAAATTGAAATGGTCATAACATTTCACTTGGATATCCGATTCAGGCACATAATATATCGAGATGCTCAAAATTCAAAAGTGGAAGATCTCGAGAAATTCAAATGGTCATAAATTTTCACTCGGATGTTCGATTCAGGCACATAATTTATCGAAACGCTCAAAATTGAACACAAAATCTCTGGTCGATTTCAGACGACCATAACTTTTGACATGAGTGTACGATTGAGGCCCATGATATATCAAGAAAGATGGAAGTTCTCGAGAAATTAAAATGGTCATAAGTTTTCACTCGGATGTCCGATTCAGGTACATAATTTATCGAAATGCTCGAAATTGAAAAATAGAAGTTCTAGAGAAATTCAAATAGTCATAACATTTCACTCGGATGTTCGATTCAGGCACATAATATATCGAGACGCTCGAAATTGAACACGTAACCTCTGGTCCAATTCAGACGACCATAACTTTTGACATGGACGTACAATTGAGGCCCATGATATATAAAGGCACTCGAAATTGAAAAATGGAAGTTCTCGAGAAATTCAGATGGTCATAACTTTTCACTCAAAAGTCCGATTCAGGCCCATAATTTATCGAGACGATCGAAATTGGACACAGAAGCTCTTGTCGAATCCAGACGACAAAACTTTTGACATGGATGTAGGATTGAGGCCCATGATATATCGAGAGGCTCAAAATTGAAAAATGGTAGTTCTCAAGAAATTCAAATCGTGATAACATTTCACTCAGATGTTCGATTCAGGCACATAATATATCGAGACGCTCCAAATTGAACACGAAGGCTCTGGTCCAATTCAGACGGCCGTAACTTTTGACATGGATATACAATTGTGGCCGATGATTTATAAAGGTACTCGAAATTGAAAAATGGAAGATCTCGAGAAATTCAAATGGTCATAACTTTTCACTCAGATGTCCGATTCAGGCCCATAATTTATTGAAACGCTCGAAATTGAACAGAAAAGCTCTGGTCGAATTCAAACTACCATAACTTTTGACATGGGTGTACGATTGAGGCCCATGATATATCAAGACACTCCAAATTGAAAAATGGAAGTTCTAGAGAAATTCAAATGGTCATAACATTTCACTCGAATGTCCGATTTAGGCACATAATTTATCGAGACGCTCAAAATTGAACAGAAAATCTCTGGTCCAATTCAGACGACCATAACTTTTCACATGGATGTACGAGTGAGGCCCATGATATATAAAGGCACTCGAAATTGAAAAATGGAAGTTCTCGAGAAATTCAAATGGTCATAACATTTCACTCGGATGTCCGATTCAAGCACATAATATATCAAGACGGTCGAAATTGAACACGAAAGATCTGGTCCAATTCACCCGGCCATAACTTTTAACATGGATATACGATTGAGGCCCATGATATATTGAGACCCTCGAAATTGAAAATTGGAAGTTCTGGAGAAATTCAAACGGTCATAACTTTTCACTCGGATGTCCAATTCAGGCACATAATTTATCGAGACACTCGAAATTGAACATGGAAGCTCTGGTCCAGTTAAGACGGCCATAACTTTTGACATGGATTTACGATTGAGGCCCATGATATATCGACACGCTCGAAATTCAAAAGTGGAAGTTCTCGAGAAATTCAAATGATCATAACTTTTCACTCGGATGTCCGATTTAGGCACATAATTTACGAGACGCTCGAAATTGAACAGGGAAGCTCTGGTCGAGTTCAGACGACCATAACTTTTGACAAGGGTGTACGATTGAGTCCCATGATATATCAAGACGCTCGAAATTCAAAAATGGTAGTGCTTGAGAAATTGAAATGGTCATAACATTTCACTCGGATATCTGAATCAGGCACATAATATATCGAGACGCTCGAAATACAACACGGAAGCTCTAGTCCAATTCAGACGGCCTTAACTTTTGACATGGGTGTACGATTGAGGCCCATAATATATCGAGACGCTCGAAATTGAAAAATGGTAGTGCTTGAGAAATTGCAATGGTCATAACATTTCACTCGGATGTCCGATTCAGGCACATAATATATCGAGACGGTCGAAATTGAACACGAAAGATCTGGTCCAATTCACCCGGCCATAACTTTTAACATGGATATACGATTGAGGACCATGATATATTGAGACCCTCGAAATTGAAAAATTGAAGTTCTCGAGAAATTCAAACGGTCATAACTTTTCACTCGGATGTCCAATTCAGGCACATAAAATATCGAGACGCTCGAAATTGAACACGGAAGCTCTGGTCCAATTCAGATGACCATAACTTTTCACATGGATGTACGATTGAGGCCCATGATATATAAAGGCACTCAAAATTGAAAAGTGGAAGTTCTCGAGAAATTCAAATGGTTATAACTTTTCACTCGGATGTCCGATTCAGGCACATAATATATCGAGACGGTCGAAATTGAACATGAAAGCTCTAGTCCAATTCAGACGACCATAACTTTTCACATGGATGTACGATTGAGGCCCATGATATATAAAGGCACTCGAAATTGAAAAATGGAAGTTCTCGAGAAATTCAAATGGTCATAACATTTCACTCGGATGTCTGATTCAGGCACATAATATATCGAGACACTCGAAATTGAACATGGAAGCTCTGGTCCAGTTAAGACGGCCATAACTTTTGACATGGATTTACGATTGAGGCCCAAGATATATCGACACGCTCGAAATTCAAAAGTGGAAGTTCTCGAGAAATTCAAATGATCATAACTTTTCACTCGGATGTCCGATTTAGGCACATAATTTACGAGACGCTCGAAATTGAACAGGGAAGCTCTGGTCGAGTTTAGACGACCATAACTTTTGACATGGGTGTACGATTGAGTCCCATGATATATCAAGACGCTCGAAATTCAAAAATGGTAGTGCTTGAGAAATTGAAATGGTCATAACATTTCACTCGGATATCCGAATCAGGCACATAATATATCGAGACGCTCGAAATACAACACGGAAGCTCTAGTCCAATTCAGACGGCCTTAACTTTTGACATGGGTGTACGATTGAGGCCCATAATATATCGAGACGCTCGAAATTGAAAAATGGTAGTGCTTGAGAAATTGAAATGGTCATAACATTTCACTCGGATGTCCGATTCAGGCACATAATATATCGAGACGGTCGAAATTGAACACGAAAGATCTGGTCCAATTCACCCGGCCATAACTTTTAACATGGATATACGATTGAGGCCCATGATATATTGAGACCCTCGAAATTGAAAAATTGAAGTTCTGGAGAAATTCAAACGGTCATAACTTTTCACTCGGATGTCCAATTCAGGCACATAAAATATCGAGACGCTCGAAATTGAACACGGAAGCTCTGGTCCAATTCAGATGACCATAACTTTTCACATGGATGTACGATTGAGGCCCATGATATATAAAGGCACTCGAAATTGAAAAGTGGAAGTTCTCGAGAAATTCAAATGGTTATAACTTTTCACTCGGATGTCCGATTCAGGCACATAATATATCGAGACGGTCGAAATTGAACATGAAAACTCTAGTCCAATTCAGACGACCATAACTTTTCACATGGATGTACGATTGAGGCCCATGATATAT
Organism: Glycine soja; assembly: GCF_004193775.1. Taxonomy (NCBI): domain Eukaryota; kingdom Viridiplantae; phylum Streptophyta; class Magnoliopsida; order Fabales; family Fabaceae; genus Glycine; species Glycine soja. The sequence goes on from NW_021143641.1 coordinate 43,956, forward strand.
AAAGGCACTCGAAATTGAAAAATGGAAGTTCTCGAGAAATTCAAATGGTCATAACATTTCACTCGGATGTCTGATTCAGGCACATAATATATCGAGACACTCGAAATTGAACATGGAAGCTCTGGTCCAGTTAGACGGCCATAACTTTTGACATGGATTTACGATTGAGGCCCATGATATATCGACACGCTCGAAATTCAAAAGTGGAAGTTCTCGAGAAATTCAAATGATCATAACTTTTCACTCGGATGTCCGATTTAGGCACATAATTTACGAGACGCTCGAAATTGAACAGGGAAGCTCTGGTCGAGTTCAGACGACCATAACTTTTGACATGGGTGTACGATTGAGTCCCATGATATATCAAGACGCTCGAAATTCAAAAATGGTAGTGCTTGAGAAATTGAAATGGTCATAACATTTCACTCGGATATCCGAATCAGGCACATAATATATCGAGACGCTCGAAATACAACACGGAAGCTCTAGTCCAATTCAGACGGCCTTAACTTTTGACATGGGTGTACGATTGAGGCCCATAATATATCGAGACGCTCGAAATTGAAAAATGGTAGTGCTTGAGAAATTGAAATGGTCATAACATTTCACTCGGATGTCCGATTCAGGCACATAATATATCGAGACGGTCGAAATTGAACACGAAAGATCTGGTCCAATTCACCCGGCCATAACTTTTAACATGGATATACGATTGAGGCCCATGATATATAAAGGCACTCGAAATTGAAAAGTGGAAGTTCTCGAGAAATTCAAACGGTCATAACTTTTCACTCGGATGTCCAATTCAGGCACATAATTTATCGAGACACTCGAAATTGAACATGGAAGCTCTGGTCCAGTTAAGACGACCATAACTTTTGACATGGGTGTACGATTGCGGCCCATGATATATCAAGGCCTCGAAATTGAAAAGTGGAAGTTCTCGAGAAATTCAAATGTCATAACTTTCACTCGGATGTCCGATTCAGGCACATAATATATCGAGACGCTCGAAATTGAACAGGAAAGCTCTGGTCCAATTCAGACGACCATAACTTTTCACATGGATGTACGATTGAGGCCCATGATATATCGAGACGCTCGAAATTCAAAAATGGAGTCTGAGAAATTCAAATGGTCATAACATTTCACTCGGATGTCCGATTCAGGCACATAATATATCGAGACGCTCGAAATTGAAACAGGAAGCTCTGGTCCAGTTCAGACGGCCATAACTTTTGACATGGGTGTACGATTGAGGCCCATG
>NW_021143642.1:0-54496 GCF_004193775.1 Glycine soja
GCTCCGAAAAGGGGTGAGAATGGAGGATTGCCTTGAGGGCCTCACTTAGGCAATCATGAAACACAGCTCCAAACTCGAAAGTGGAGGACACATGAACAGCCCTAAGCAATAACATTCTGGTGGCTCCGAAAAGGGGTGAGAATGGAGGATTGCCTTGAGGGTCCTCACTTAGGCAATCATGAAACACAACTCCAAACTCGAAAGTGGAGGACACATGAACAGCCCTAAGCAATAACATTCATGTGGCTCCGAAAAAGGGTGAGAATGGAGGATTGCCTTGAGGGTCCTCACTTAGGCAATCATGAAACACAGCTCCAAACTCGAAAGTGGAGGACACATGAACAGCCCTAAGCAATAACATTCATGTGGCTCCGAAAAGGGGTGAGAATGGAGGATTGCCTTGAGGGTCCTCACTTAGGCAATCATGAAACACAGCTCCAAACTCGAAAGTGGAGGACACATGAACAGCCCTAAGCAATAACATTCATGTGGCTCCGAAAAGGGGTGAGAATGGAGGATTGCCTTGAGGGTCCTCACTTAGGCAATCATGAAACACAGCTCCAAACTCGAAAGTGGAGGACACATGAACAGCCCTAAGCAATAACATTCATGTGGCTCCGAAAAAGGGTGAGAATGGAGGATTGCCTTGAGGGTCCTCACTTAGGCAATCATGAAACACAGCTCCAAACTCGAAAGTGGAGGACACATGAACAGCCCTAAGCAATAACATTCATGTGGCTCCGAAAAGGGGTGAGAATGGAGGATTGCCTTGAGGGTCCTCACTTAGGCAATCATGAAACACAGCTCCAAACTCGAAAGTGGAGGACACATGAACAGCCCTAAGCAATAACATTCATGTGGCTCCGAAAAGGGTGAGAATGGAGGATTGCCTTGAGGGTCCTCACTTAGGCAATCATGAAACACAGCTCCAAACTCGAAAGTGGAGGACACATGAACAGCCCTAAGCAATAACATTCATGTGGCTCCGAAAAGGGTGAGAATGGAGGATTGCCTTGAGGGTCCTCACTTAGGCAATCATGAAACACAGCTCCAAACTCGAAAGTGGAGGACACATGAACAGCCCTAAGCAATAACATTCATGTGGCTCCGAAAAGGGGTGAGAATGGAGGATTGCCTTGAGGGTCCTCACTTAGGCAATCATGAAACACAGCTCCAAACTCGAAAGTGGAGGACACATGAACAGCCCTAAGCAATAACATTCATGTGGCTCCGAAAAGGGGTGAGAATGGAGGATTGCCTTGAGGGTCCTCACTTAGGCAATCATGAAACACAGCTCCAAACTCGAAAGTGGAGGACACATGAACAGCCCTAAGCAATAACATTCATGTGGCTCCGAAAAGGGTGAGAATGGAGGATTGCCTTGAGGGTCCTCACTTAGGCAATCATGAAACACAGCTCCAAACTCGAAAGTGGAGGACACATGAACAGCCCTAAGCAATAACATTCATGTGGCTCCGAAAAGGGTGAGAATGGAGGATTGCCTTGAGGGTCCTCACTTAGGCAATCATGAAACACAGCTCCAAACTCGAAAGTGGAGGACACATGAACAGCCCTAAGCAATAACATTCATGTGGCTCCGAAAAGGGGTGAGAATGGAGGATTGCCTTGAGGGTCCTCACTTAGGCAATCATGAAACACAGCTCCAAACTCGAAAGTGGAGGACACATGAACAGCCCTAAGCAATAACATTCATGTGGCTCCGAAAAGGGTGAGAATGGAGGATTGCCTTGAGGGTCCTCACTTAGGCAATCATGAAACACAGCTCCAAACTCGAAAGTGGAGGACACATGAACAGCCCTAAGCAATAACATTCATGTGGCTCCGAAAAGGGGTGAGAATGGAGGATTGCCTTGAGGGTCCTCACTTAGGCAATCATGAAACACAGCTCCAAACTCGAAAGTGGAGGACACATGAACAGCCCTAAGCAATAACATTCATGTGGCTCCGAAAAGGGGTGAGAATGGAGGATTGCCTTGAGGGTCCTCACTTAGGCAATCATGAAACACAGCTCCAAACTCGAAAGTGGAGGACACATGAACAGCCCTAAGCAATAACATTCATGTGGCTCCGAAAAGGGGTGAGAATGGAGGATTGCCTTGAGGGTCCTCACTTAGGCAATCATGAAACACAGCTCCAAACTCGAAAGTGGAGGACACATGAACAGCCCTAAGCAATAACATTCATGTGGCTCCGAAAAGGGGTGAGAATGGAGGATTGCCTTGAGGGTCCTCACTTAGGCAATCATGAAACACAGCTCCAAACTCGAAAGTGGAGGACACATGAACAGCCCTAAGCAATAACATTCATGTGGCTCCGAAAAGGGTGAGAATGGAGGATTGCCTTGAGGGTCCTCACTTAGGCAATCATGAAACACAGCTCCAAACTCGAAAGTGGAGGACACATGAACAGCCCTAAGCAATAACATTCATGTGGCTCCGAAAAGGGGTGAGAATGGAGGATTGCCTTGAGGGTCCTCACTTAGGCAATCATGAAACACAGCTCCAAACTCGAAAGTGGAGGACACATGAACAGCCCTAAGCAATAACATTCATGTGGCTCCGAAAAGGGTGAGAATGGAGGATTGCCTTGAGGGTCCTCACTTAGGCAATCATGAAACACAGCTCCAAACTCGAAAGTGGAGGACACATGAACAGCCCTAAGCAATAACATTCATGTGGCTCCGAAAAGGGTGAGAATGGAGGATTGCCTTGAGGGTCCTCACTTAGGCAATCATGAAACACAGCTCCAAACTCGAAAGTGGAGGACACATGAACAGCCCTAAGCAATAACATTCATGTGGCTCCGAAAAGGGGTGAGAATGGAGGATTGCCTTGAGGGTCCTCACTTAGGCAATCATGAAACACAGCTCCAAACTCGAAAGTGGAGGACACATGAACAGCCCTAAGCAATAACATTCATGTGGCTCCGAAAAGGGGTGAGAATGGAGGATTGCCTTGAGGGTCCTCACTTAGGCAATCATGAAACACAGCTCCAAACTCGAAAGTGGAGGACACATGAACAGCCCTAAGCAATAACATTCATGTGGCTCCGAAAAGGGTGAGAATGGAGGATTGCCTTGAGGGTCCTCACTTAGGCAATCATGAAACACAGCTCCAAACTCGAAAGTGGAGGACACATGAACAGCCCTAAGCAATAACATTCATGTGGCTCCGAAAAGGGTGAGAATGGAGGATTGCCTTGAGGGTCCTCACTTAGGCAATCATGAAACACAGCTCCAAACTCGAAAGTGGAGGACACATGAACAGCCCTAAGCAATAACATTCATGTGGCTCCGAAAAGGGGTGAGAATGGAGGATTGCCTTGAGGGTCCTCACTTAGGCAATCATGAAACACAGCTCCAAACTCGAAAGTGGAGGACACATGAACAGCCCTAAGCAATAACATTCATGTGGCTCCGAAAAGGGGTGAGAATGGAGGATTGCCTTGAGGGTCCTCACTTAGGCAATCATGAAACACAGCTCCAAACTCGAAAGTGGAGGACACATGAACAGCCCTAAGCAATAACATTCATGTGGCTCCGAAAAGGGGTGAGAATGGAGGATTGCCTTGAGGGTCCTCACTTAGGCAATCATGAAACACAGCTCCAAACTCGAAAGTGGAGGACACATGAACAGCCCTAAGCAATAACATTCATGTGGCTCCGAAAAGGGGTGAGAATGGAGGATTGCCTTGAGGGTCCTCACTTAGGCAATCATGAAACACAGCTCCAAACTCGAAAGTGGAGGACACATGAACAGCCCTAAGCAATAACATTCATGTGGCTCCGAAAAGGGTGAGAATGGAGGATTGCCTTGAGGGTCCTCACTTAGGCAATCATGAAACACAGCTCCAAACTCGAAAGTGGAGGACACATGAACAGCCCTAAGCAATAACATTCATGTGGCTCCGAAAAGGGGTGAGAATGGAGGATTGCCTTGAGGGTCCTCACTTAGGCAATCATGAAACACAGCTCCAAACTCGAAAGTGGAGGACACATGAACAGCCCTAAGCAATAACATTCATGTGGCTCCGAAAAGGGGTGAGAATGGAGGATTGCCTTGAGGGTCCTCACTTAGGCAATCATGAAACACAGCTCCAAACTCGAAAGTGGAGGACACATGAACAGCCCTAAGCAATAACATTCATGTGGCTCCGAAAAGGGTGAGAATGGAGGATTGCCTTGAGGGTCCTCACTTAGGCAATCATGAACACAGCTCCAAACTCGAAAGTGGAGGACACATGAACAGCCCTAAGCAATAACATTCATGTGGCTCCGAAAAGGGGTGAGAATGGAGGATTGCCTTGAGGGTCCTCACTTAGGCAATCATGAAACACAGCTCCAAACTCGAAAGTGGAGGACACATGAACAGCCCTAAGCAATAACATTCATGTGGCTCCGAAAAGGGGTGAGAATGGAGGATTGCCTTGAGGGTCCTCACTTAGGCAATCATGAAACACAGCTCCAAACTCGAAAGTGGAGGACACATGAACAGCCCTAAGCAATAACATTCATGTGGCTCCGAAAAGGGTGAGAATGGAGGATTGCCTTGAGGGTCCTCACTTAGGCAATCATGAAACACAGCTCCAAACTCGAAAGTGGAGGACACATGAACAGCCCTAAGCAATAACATTCATGTGGCTCCGAAAAGGGTGAGAATGGAGGATTGCCTTGAGGGTCCTCACTTAGGCAATCATGAAACACAGCTCCAAACTCGAAAGTGGAGGACACATGAACAGCCCTAAGCAATAACATTCATGTGGCTCCGAAAAGGGTGAGAATGGAGGATTGCCTTGAGGGCCTCACTTAGGCAATCATGAAACACAGGTCCAAACTCGAAAGTGGAGGACACATGAACAGCCCTAAGCAATAACATTCATGTGGCTCCGAAAAGGGGTGAGAATGGAGGATTGCCTTGAGGGTCCTCACTTAGGCAATCATGAGACACAGCTCCAAACTCGAAAGTGGAGGACACATGAACAGCCCTAAGCAATAACATTCATGTGGCTCCGAAAAGGGTGAGAATGGAGGAATGCCTTGAGGGGCCTCACTTAGGTAATCATGAAACACAACTCCAAACTCGAAAGTGGAGGACACATGAACAGCCCTAAGCAATAACATTCATGTGGCTCCGAAAAGGGTGAGAATGGAGGATTGCCTTGAGGGTCCTCACTTAGGCAATCATGAGACACAGCTCCAAACTCGAAAGTGGAGGACACATGAACAGCCCTAAGCAATAACATTCATGTGGCTCCGAAAAGGGGTGAGAATGGAGGATTGCCTTGAGGGTCCTCACTTAGGCAATCATGAAACTCAGCTCCAAACTCGAAAATGGAGAACACATGAACAGCCCTAAGCAATAACATTCATGTGGCTCCGAAAAGGGGTGAGAATGGAGGATTGCCTTGAGGGTCCTCACTTAGGCAATCATGAAACACAGCTCCAAACTCGAAAGTGGAGGACACATGAACAGCCCTAAGCAATAACATTCATGTGGCTCCGAAAAAGGGTGAGAATGGAGGATTGCCTTGAGGGTCCTCACTTAGGCAATCATGAACACAGCTCCAAACTCGAAAGTGGAGGACACATGAACAGCCCTAAGCAATAACATTCATGTGGCTCCGAAAAGGGTGAGAATGGAGGATTGCCTTGAGGGTCCTCACTTAGGCAATCATGAGACACAGCTCCAAACTCGAAAGTGGAGGACACATGAACACCCTAAGCAATAACATTCATGTGGCTCCGAAAAGGGGTGAGAATGGAGGATTGCCTTGAGGGTCCTCACTTAGGCAATCATGAAACACAGCTCCAAACTCGAAAGTGGAGGACACATGAACAGCCCTAAGCAATAACATTCATGTGGCTCCGAAAAGGGGTGAGAATGGAGGATTGCCTTGAGGGTCCTCACTTAGGCAATCATGAGACACAGCTCCAAACTCGAAAGTGGAGGACACATGAACAGCCCTAAGCAATAACATTCATGTGGCTCCGAAAAGGGGTGAGAATGGAGGATTGCCTTGAGGGTCCTCACTTAGGCAATCATGAAACTCACCTCCAAACTCAAAAATGGAGAACACATGAACAGCCCTAAGCAATAAGATTCATGTGGCTCCGAAAAGGGGTGAGAATGGAGGATTGCCTTGAGGGTCCTCACTTAGGCAATCATAAAACACAGCTCCAAACTCGAAAGTGGAGGACACATGAACAGCCCTAAGCAATAACATTCATGTGGCTCCGAAAAGGGGTGAGAATGGAGGATTGCCTTGAGGGTCCTAACTTAGGCAATCATAAAACACAGATCCAAACTCGAAAGTGGAGGACACATGACAAGCCCATGAGCTACTAATCTTCATCAATGGATTCCTGCCTGGAAATGAATGGCGGAATGGAGAAAGGAGAGAGAGAGGACGCCACTTCAAGAGAAGATAGTCTAGAAGAGCTCACCACATAGGACCATGGATAGAGCTGAGAAGAATGAGATGAATGAAGGAGAAGAAGAGCACATTGTGCTCAAAGCTTGAAATGAAGAATATTCAAACATCAAAGTGAAAAAAAATGAACACATGACCTCATAAGCTAAGTGTCCAAAATGGGGATAACACTGATGAATTGATTGTGGAGCCACTTGAGCCAAAATCACTAATATGAAGGAATAATGCAGCCACTATCAGATCATTCCAAGATCTCCAAAGTGTGAGGTGCATGAGCATGAAAGCATGAAGACATGCACAAATTGACATATGTGGCAATGGGTGAGAAGCAATGCACTCCTCTAAATTAATTGAGGGCCTACCATCAATTAAATATCAACCACACACTCAAATCACTAGTGAGGAATACAAACATAATACAAACTAGCTAGGCCAAAAAGTGAAAATAACTAGGTAACTAAATATGAAAAAACCAAAAAAAAATAAATGAAAGATAATGCAACTTAGATGGCCAATCACTAAGGCTCATGAAACCAGCTCCAAACTCGAAAAGTGGAGGAACACATGAACAGCCCTAAGCAATAACATTCATGTGGCTCCGGAAAAGGGTGAGAATGGAGGATTGCCTTGAGGGTCCTCACTTAGGCAATCATGAGACACAGCTCCAAACTCGAAAGTGGAGGACACATGAACAGCCCTAAGCAATAACATTCATGTGGCTCCGAAAAGGGGTGAGAATGGAGGATTGCCTTGAGGGTCCTCACTTAGGCAATCATGAAACTCACCTCCAAACTCAAAAATGGAGAACACATGAACAGCCCTAAGCAATAAGATTCATGTGGCTCCGAAAAAGGGTGAGAATGGAGGATTGCCTTGAGGGTCCTCACCTAGGCAATCATGAAACTCAGCTCCAAACTCGAAAATGGAGAACACATGAACAGCCCAATGCAATAACATTCATGTGGCTCCTAAAAGGGGTGAGAATGGAGGATTGCCCTGAGCGTTCTCACTTAGGCAATCATGAAACTCACTCCAAACTCAAAAATGGAGAACACATGAACAGCCCTAAGCAATAAGATTCATGTGGCTCCGAAAAGGGTGAGAATGGAGGATTGCCTTGAGGGTCCTCACTTAGGCAATCATAAAACACAGCTCCAAACTCGAAAGTGGAGGACACATGAACAGCCTAAGCAATAACATTCATGTGGCTCCGAAAAAGGGTGAGAATGGAGGATTGCCTTGAGGGTCCTCACTTAGGCAATCATGAGACACAGCTCCAAACTCGAAAGTGGAGGACACATGAACAACCCTAAGCAATAACATTCATGTGGCTCCGAAAAGGGGTGAGAATGGAGGATTGCCTTGAGGGTCCTCACTTAGGCAATCATGAAACACAGCTCCAAACTCGAAAGTGGAGGACACATGAACAGCCCTAAGCAATAACATTCATGTGGCTCCGAAAAGGGGTGAGAATGGAGGATTGCCTTGAGGGTCCTCACTTAGGCAATCATGAAACACAGCTCCAAACTCGAAAGTGGAGGACACATGAACAGCCCTAAGCAATAACATTCATGTGGCTCCGAAAAAGGGTGAGAATGGAGGATTGCCTTGAGGGTCCTCACTTAGGCAATCATGAAACACAGCTCCAAACTCGAAAGTGGAGGACACATGAACAGCCCTAAGCAATAACATTCATGTGGCTCCGAAAAGGGGTGAGAATGGAGGATTGCCTTGAGGGTCCTCACTTAGGCAATCATGAAACACACTCCAAACTCGAAAGTGGAGAACACATGAACAGCCCTAAGCAATAACATTCATGTGGCTCCGAAAAGGGTGAGAATGGAGGATTGCCTTGAGGGTCCTCACTTAGGCAATCATGAAACACAGCTCCAAACTCGAAAGTGGAGGACACATGAACAGACCTAAGCAATAACATTCATGTGGCTCCGAAAAAGGGTGAGAATGGAGGATTGCCTTGAGGGTCCTCACTTAGGCAATCATGAGACACAACTCCAAACTCGAAAGTGGAGGACACATGAACAACCCTAAGCAATAACATTCATGTGGCTCCGAAAAGGGTGAGAATGGAGGATTGCCTTGAGGGTCCTCACTTAGGCAATCATGAAACTCACCTCCAAACTCGAAAATGGAGAACACATGAACAGCCCTAAGCAATAACATTCATGTGGCTCCGGAAAAGGGTGAGAATGGAGGATTGCCTTGAGGGTCCTCACCTAGGCAATCATGAAACTCAGCTCCAAACTCGAAAATGGAGAACACATGAACAGCCCTAAGCAATAACATTCATGTGGCTCCGAAAAAGGATGAGAATGGAGGATTGCCTTGAGGGTCCTCACTTAGGCAATCATGAGACACAGCTCCAAACTCGAAAGTGGAGGACACATGAACAGCCCTAAGCAATAACATTCATGTGGCTCCGAAAAGGGTGAGAATGGAGGATTGCCTTGAGGGTCCTCACTTAGGCAATCATGAAACACAGCTCCAAACTCGAAAGTGGAGGACACATGAACAGCCCTAAGCAATAACATTCATGTGGCTCCGAAAAGGGTGAGAATGGAGGATTGCCTTGAGGGCCTCACTTAGGCAATCATGAAACACAGCTCCAAACTCGAAAGTGGAGGACACATGAACAGCCCTAAGCAATAACATTCATGTGGCTCCGAAAAGGGGTGAGAATGGAGGATTGCCTTGAGGGTCCTCACTTAGGCAATCATGAAACACAGCTCCAAACTCGAAAGTGGAGGACACATGAACAGCCCTAAGCAATAACATTCATGTGGCTCCGAAAAGGGGTGAGAATGGAGGATTGCCTTGAGGGTCCTCACTTAGGCAATCATGAGACACAGCTCCAAACTCGAAAGTGGAGGACACATGAACAGCCCTAAGCAATAACATTCATGTGGCTCCGAAAAGGGGTGAGAATGGAGGATTGCCTTGAGGGTCCTCACTTAGGCAATCATGAAACACAGCTCCAAACTCGAAAGTGGAGGACACATGAACAGCCCTAAGCAATAACATTCATGTGGCTCCGAAAAGGGGTGAGAATGGAGGATTGCCTTGAGGGTCCTCACTTAGGCAATCATGAAACACAGCTCCAAACTCGAAAGTGGAGGACACATGAACAGCCCTAAGCAATAACATTCATGTGGCTCCGAAAAGGGTGAGAATGGAGGATTGCCTTGAGGGTCCTCACTTAGGCAATCATGAAACACAGCTCCAAACTCGAAAGTGGAGGACACATGAACAGCCCTAAGCAATAACATTCATGTGGCTCCGAAAAGGGGTGAGAATGGAGGATTGCCTTGAGGGTCCTCACTTAGGCAATCATGAAACACAGCTCCAAACTCGAAAGTGGAGGACACATGAACAGCCCTAAGCAATAACATTCATGTGGCTCCGAAAAGGGTGAGAATGGAGGATTGCCTTGAGGGTCCTCACTTAGGCAATCATGAAACACAGCTCCAAACTCGAAAGTGGAGGACACATGAACAGCCCTAAGCAATAACATTCATGTGGCTCCGAAAAGGGTGAGAATGGAGGATTGCCTTGAGGGTCCTCACTTAGGCAATCATGAAACACAGCTCCAAACTCGAAATGGAGACACATGAACAGCCCTAAGCAATAACATTCATGTGGCTCCGAAAAGGGTGAGAATGGAGGATTGCCTTGAGGGTCCTCACTTAGGCAATCATGAAACACAGCTCCAAACTCGAAAGTGGAGGACACATGAACAGCCCTAAGCAATAACATTCATGTGGCTCCGAAAAGGGTGAGAATGGAGGATTGCCTTGAGGGTCCTCACTTAGGCAATCATGAAACACAGCTCCAAACTCGAAAGTGGAGGACACATGAACAGCCCTAAGCAATAACATTCATGTGGCTCCGAAAAGGGTGAGAATGGAGGATTGCCTTGAGGGTCCTCACTTAGGCAATCATGAAACACAGCTCCAAACTCGAAAGTGGAGGACACATGAACAGCCCTAAGCAATAACATTCATGTGGCTCCGAAAAGGGGTGAGAATGGAGGATTGCCTTGAGGGTCCTCACTTAGGCAATCATGAAACACAGCTCCAAACTCGAAAGTGGAGGACACATGAACAGCCCTAAGCAATAACATTCATGTGGCTCCGAAAAGGGGTGAGAATGGAGGATTGCCTTGAGGGTCCTCACTTAGGCAATCATGAAACACAGCTCCAAACTCGAAAGTGGAGGACACATGAACAGCCCTAAGCAATAACATTCATGTGGCTCCGAAAAGGGTGAGAATGGAGGATTGCCTTGAGGGTCCTCACTTAGGCAATCATGAAACACAGCTCCAAACTCGAAAGTGGAGGACACATGAACAGCCCTAAGCAATAACATTCATGTGGCTCCGAAAAGGGTGAGAATGGAGGATTGCCTTGAGGGTCCTCACTTAGGCAATCATGAAACACAGCTCCAAACTCGAAAGTGGAGGACACATGAACAGCCCTAAGCAATAACATTCATGTGGCTCCGAAAAGGGTGAGAATGGAGGATTGCCTTGAGGGTCCTCACTTAGGCAATCATGAAACACAGCTCCAAACTCGAAAGTGGAGGACACATGAACAGCCCTAAGCAATAACATTCATGTGGCTCCGAAAAGGGGTGAGAATGGAGGATTGCCTTGAGGGTCCTCACTTAGGCAATCATGAAACACAGCTCCAAACTCGAAAGTGGAGGACACATGAACAGCCCTAAGCAATAACATTCATGTGGCTCCGAAAAGGGTGAGAATGGAGGATTGCCTTGAGGGTCCTCACTTAGGCAATCATGAAACACAGCTCCAAACTCGAAAGTGGAGGACACATGAACAGCCCTAAGCAATAACATTCATGTGGCTCCGAAAAGGGGTGAGAATGGAGGATTGCCTTGAGGGTCCTCACTTAGGCAATCATGAAACACACTCCAAACTCGAAAGTGGAGGACACATGAACAGCCCTAAGCAATAACATTCATGTGGCTCCGAAAAGGGTGAGAATGGAGGATTGCCTTGAGGGTCCTCACTTAGGCAATCATGAAACACAGCTCCAAACTCGAAAGTGGAGGACACATGAACAGCCCTAAGCAATAACATTCATGTGGCTCCGAAAAGGGTGAGAATGGAGAAATGCCTTGAGGGTCCTCACTTAGGCAATCATGAAACACAGCTCCAAACTCGAAAGTGGAGGACACATGAACAGCCCTAAGCAATAACATTCATGTGGCTCCGAAAAAGGGTGAGAATGGAGGATTGCCTTGAGGGTCCTCACTTAGGCAATCATGAAACACAGCTCCAAACTCGAAAGTGGAGGACACATGAACAGCCCTAAGCAATAACATTCATGTGGCTCCGAAAAGGGGTGAGAATGGAGGATTGCCTTGAGGGTCCTCACTTAGGCAATCATGAAACACAGCTCCAAACTCGAAAGTGGAGGACACATGAACAGCCCTAAGCAATAACATTCATGTGGCTCCGAAAAGGGTGAGAATGGAGGATTGCCTTGAGGGTCCTCACTTAGGCAATCATGAAACACAGCTCCAAACTCGAAAGTGGAGGACACATGAACAGCCCTAAGCAATAACATTCATGTGGCTCCGAAAAGGGGTGAGAATGGAGGATTGCCTTGAGGGTCCTCACTTAGGCAATCATGAAACACAGCTCCAAACTCGAAAGTGGAGGACACATGAACAGCCCTAAGCAATAACATTCATGTGGCTCCGAAAAGGGGTGAGAATGGAGGATTGCCTTGAGGGTCCTCACTTAGGCAATCATGAAACACAGCTCCAAACTCGAAAGTGGAGGACACATGAACAGCCCTAAGCAATAACATTCATGTGGCTCCGAAAAGGGTGAGAATGGAGGATTGCCTTGAGGGTCCTCACTTAGGCAATCATGAAACACAGCTCCAAACTCGAAAGTGGAGGACACATGAACAGCCCTAAGCAATAACATTCATGTGGCTCCGAAAAGGGGTGAGAATGGAGGATTGCCTTGAGGGTCCTCACTTAGGCAATCATGAAACACACTCCAAACTCGAAAGTGGAGGACACATGAACAGCCCTAAGCAATAACATTCATGTGGCTCCGAAAAGGGTGAGAATGGAGGATTGCCTTGAGGGTCCTCACTTAGGCAATCATGAAACACAGCTCCAAACTCGAAAGTGGAGGACACATGAACAGCCCTAAGCAATAACATTCATGTGGCTCCGAAAAGGGTGAGAATGGAGGATTGCCTTGAGGGTCCTCACTTAGGCAATCATGAAACACAGCTCCAAACTCGAAAGTGGAGGACACATGAACAGCCCTAAGCAATAACATTCATGTGGCTCCGAAAAGGGGTGAGAATGGAGGATTGCCTTGAGGGTCCTCACTTAGGCAATCATGAAACACAGCTCCAAACTCGAAAGTGGAGGACACATGAACAGCCCTAAGCAATAACATTCATGTGGCTCCGAAAAGGGTGAGAATGGAGGATTGCCTTGAGGGTCCTCACTTAGGCAATCATGAAACACAGCTCCAAACTCGAAAGTGGAGGACACATGAACAGCCCTAAGCAATAACATTCATGTGGCTCCGAAAAGGGGTGAGAATGGAGGATTGCCTTGAGGGTCCTCACTTAGGCAATCATGAAACACAGCTCCAAACTCGAAAGTGGAGGACACATGAACAGCCCTAAGCAATAACATTCATGTGGCTCCGAAAAGGGTGAGAATGGAGGATTGCCTTGAGGGTCCTCACTTAGGCAATCATGAAACACAGCTCCAAACTCGAAAGTGGAGGACACATGAACAGCCCTAAGCAATAACATTCATGTGGCTCCGAAAAGGGTGAGAATGGAGGATTGCCTTGAGGGTCCTCACTTAGGCAATCATGAAACACAGCTCCAAACTCGAAAGTGGAGGACACATGAACAGCCCTAAGCAATAACATTCATGTGGCTCCGAAAAGGGGTGAGAATGGAGGATTGCCTTGAGGGTCCTCACTTAGGCAATCATGAAACACAGCTCCAAACTCGAAAGTGGAGGACACATGAACAGCCCTAAGCAATAACATTCATGTGGCTCCGAAAAGGGTGAGAATGGAGGATTGCCTTGAGGGTCCTCACTTAGGCAATCATGAAACACAGCTCCAAACTCGAAAGTGGAGGACACATGAACAGCCCTAAGCAATAACATTCATGTGGCTCCGAAAAGGGTGAGAATGGAGGATTGCCTTGAGGGTCCTCACTTAGGCAATCATGAAACACAGCTCCAAACTCGAAAGTGGAGGACACATGAACAGCCCTAAGCAATAACATTCATGTGGCTCCGAAAAGGGTGAGAATGGAGGATTGCCTTGAGGGTCCTCACTTAGGCAATCATGAAACACAGCTCCAAACTCGAAAGTGGAGGACACATGAACAGCCCTAAGCAATAACATTCATGTGGCTCCGAAAAGGGTGAGAATGGAGGATTGCCTTGAGGGTCCTCACTTAGGCAATCATGAAACACAGCTCCAAACTCGAAAGTGGAGGACACATGAACAGCCCTAAGCAATAACATTCATGTGGCTCCGAAAAGGGTGAGAATGGAGGATTGCCTTGAGGGTCCTCACTTAGGCAATCATGAAACACAGCTCCAAACTCGAAAGTGGAGGACACATGAACAGCCCTAAGCAATAACATTCATGTGGCTCCGAAAAGGGGTGAGAATGGAGGATTGCCTTGAGGGTCCTCACTTAGGCAATCATGAAACACAGCTCCAAACTCGAAAGTGGAGGACACATGAACAGCCCTAAGCAATAACATTCATGTGGCTCCGAAAAGGGGTGAGAATGGAGGATTGCCTTGAGGGTCCTCACTTAGGCAATCATGAAACACAGCTCCAAACTCGAAAGTGGAGGACACATGAACAGCCCTAAGCAATAACATTCATGTGGCTCCGAAAAGGGGTGAGAATGGAGGATTGCCTTGAGGGTCCTCACTTAGGCAATCATGAAACACAGCTCCAAACTCGAAAGTGGAGGACACATGAACAGCCCTAAGCAATAACATTCATGTGGCTCCGAAAAGGGTGAGAATGGAGGATTGCCTTGAGGGTCCTCACTTAGGCAATCATGAAACACAGCTCCAAACTCGAAAGTGGAGGACACATGAACAGCCCTAAGCAATAACATTCATGTGGCTCCGAAAAGGGTGAGAATGGAGGATTGCCTTGAGGGTCCTCACTTAGGCAATCATGAAACACAGCTCCAAACTCGAAAGTGGAGGACACATGAACAGCCCTAAGCAATAACATTCATGTGGCTCCGAAAAGGGTGAGAATGGAGGATTGCCTTGAGGGTCCTCACTTAGGCAATCATGAACACAGCTCCAAACTCGAAAGTGGAGGACACATGAACAGCCCTAAGCAATAACATTCATGTGGCTCCGAAAAGGGGTGAGAATGGAGGATTGCCTTGAGGGTCCTCACTTAGGCAATCATGAAACACAGCTCCAAACTCGAAAGTGGAGGACACATGAACAGCCCTAAGCAATAACATTCATGTGGCTCCGAAAAGGGTGAGAATGGAGGATTGCCTTGAGGGTCCTCACTTAGGCAATCATGAAACACAGCTCCAAACTCGAAAGTGGAGGACACATGAACAGCCCTAAGCAATAACATTCATGTGGCTCCGAAAAGGGGTGAGAATGGAGGATTGCCTTGAGGGTCCTCACTTAGGCAATCATGAAACACAGCTCCAAACTCGAAAGTGGAGGACACATGAACAGCCCTAAGCAATAACATTCATGTGGCTCCGAAAAGGGGTGAGAATGGAGGATTGCCTTGAGGGTCCTCACTTAGGCAATCATGAAACACAGCTCCAAACTCGAAAGTGGAGGACACATGAACAGCCCTAAGCAATAACATTCATGTGGCTCCGAAAAGGGGTGAGAATGGAGGATTGCCTTGAGGGTCCTCACTTAGGCAATCATGAAACACAGCTCCAAACTCGAAAGTGGAGGACACATGAACAGCCCTAAGCAATAACATTCATGTGGCTCCGAAAAGGGTGAGAATGGAGGATTGCCTTGAGGGTCCTCACTTAGGCAATCATGAAACACAGCTCCAAACTCGAAAGTGGAGGACACATGAACAGCCCTAAGCAATAACATTCATGTGGCTCCGAAAAGGGGTGAGAATGGAGGATTGCCTTGAGGGTCCTCACTTAGGCAATCATGAAACACAGCTCCAAACTCGAAAGTGGAGGACACATGAACAGCCCTAAGCAATAACATTCATGTGGCTCCGAAAAGGGTGAGAATGGAGGATTGCCTTGAGGGTCCTCACTTAGGCAATCATGAAACACAGCTCCAAACTCGAAAGTGGAGGACACATGAACAGCCCTAAGCAATAACATTCATGTGGCTCCGAAAAGGGGTGAGAATGGAGGATTGCCTTGAGGGTCCTCACTTAGGCAATCATGAAACACAGCTCCAAACTCGAAATGGAGACACATGAACAGCCCTAAGCAATAACATTCATGTGGCTCCGAAAAGGGGTGAGAATGGAGGATTGCCTTGAGGGTCCTCACTTAGGCAATCATGAAACACAGCTCCAAACTCGAAAGTGGAGGACACATGAACAGCCCTAAGCAATAACATTCATGTGGCTCCGAAAAGGGTGAGAATGGAGGATTGCCTTGAGGGTCCTCACTTAGGCAATCATGAAACACAGCTCCAAACTCGAAAGTGGAGGACACATGAACAGCCCTAAGCAATAACATTCATGTGGCTCCGAAAAGGGTGAGAATGGAGGATTGCCTTGAGGGTCCTCACTTAGGCAATCATGAAACACAGCTCCAAACTCGAAAGTGGAGGACACATGAACAGCCCTAAGCAATAACATTCATGTGGCTCCGAAAAGGGTGAGAATGGAGGATTGCCTTGAGGGTCCTCACTTAGGCAATCATGAAACACAGCTCCAAACTCGAAAGTGGAGGACACATGAACAGCCCTAAGCAATAACATTCATGTGGCTCCGAAAAGGGTGAGAATGGAGGATTGCCTTGAGGGTCCTCACTTAGGCAATCATGAAACACAGCTCCAAACTCGAAAGTGGAGGACACATGAACAGCCCTAAGCAATAACATTCATGTGGCTCCGAAAAGGGGTGAGAATGGAGGATTGCCTTGAGGGTCCTCACTTAGGCAATCATGAAACACAGCTCCAAACTCGAAAGTGGAGGACACATGAACAGCCCTAAGCAATAACATTCATGTGGCTCCGAAAAGGGTGAGAATGGAGGATTGCCTTGAGGGTCCTCACTTAGGCAATCATGAAACACAGCTCCAAACTCGAAAGTGGAGGACACATGAACAGCCCTAAGCAATAACATTCATGTGGCTCCGAAAAGGGGTGAGAATGGAGGATTGCCTTGAGGGTCCTCACTTAGGCAATCATGAAACACAGCTCCAAACTCGAAAGTGGAGGACACATGAACAGCCCTAAGCAATAACATTCATGTGGCTCCGAAAAGGGGTGAGAATGGAGGATTGCCTTGAGGGTCCTCACTTAGGCAATCATGAAACACAGCTCCAAACTCGAAAGTGGAGGACACATGAACAGCCCTAAGCAATAACATTCATGTGGCTCCGAAAAAGGGTGAGAATGGAGGATTGCCTTGAGGGTCCTCACTTAGGCAATCATGAAACACAGCTCCAAACTCGAAAGTGGAGGACACATGAACAGCCCTAAGCAATAACATTCATGTGGCTCCGAAAAGGGTGAGAATGGAGGATTGCCTTGAGGGTCCTCACTTAGGCAATCATGAAACACAGCTCCAAACTCGAAAGTGGAGGACACATGAACAGCCCTAAGCAATAACATTCATGTGGCTCCGAAAAGGGGTGAGAATGGAGGATTGCCTTGAGGGTCCTCACTTAGGCAATCATGAAACACAGCTCCAAACTCGAAAGTGGAGGACACATGAACAGCCCTAAGCAATAACATTCATGTGGCTCCGAAAAAGGGTGAGAATGGAGGATTGCCTTGAGGGTCCTCACTTAGGCAATCATGAAACACAGCTCCAAACTCGAAAGTGGAGGACACATGAACAGCCCTAAGCAATAACATTCATGTGGCTCCGAAAAGGGTGAGAATGGAGGATTGCCTTGAGGGTCCTCACTTAGGCAATCATGAAACACAGCTCCAAACTCGAAAGTGGAGGACACATGAACAGCCCTAAGCAATAACATTCATGTGGCTCCGAAAAAGGGTGAGAATGGAGGATTGCCTTGAGGGTCCTCACTTAGGCAATCATGAAACACAGCTCCAAACTCGAAAGTGGAGGACACATGAACAGCCCTAAGCAATAACATTCATGTGGCTCCGAAAAGGGTGAGAATGGAGGATTGCCTTGAGGGTCCTCACTTAGGCAATCATGAAACACAGCTCCAAACTCGAAAGTGGAGGACACATGAACAGCCTAAGCAATAACATTCATGTGGCTCCGAAAAAGGGGTGAGAATGGAGGATTGCCTTGAGGGTCCTCACTTAGGCAATCATGAAACACAGCTCCAAACTCGAAAGTGGAGGACACATGAACAGCCCTAAGCAATAACATTCATGTGGCTCCGAAAAAGGGTGAGAATGGAGGATTGCCTTGAGGGTCCTCACTTAGGCAATCATGAAACACAGCTCCAAACTCGAAAGTGGAGGACACATGAACAGCCCTAAGCAATAACATTCATGTGGCTCCGAAAAGGGTGAGAATGGAGGATTGCCTTGAGGGTCCTCACTTAGGCAATCATGAAACACAGCTCCAAACTCGAAAGTGGAGGACACATGAACAGCCCTAAGCAATAACATTCATGTGGCTCCGAAAAAGGGTGAGAATGGAGGATTGCCTTGAGGGTCCTCACTTAGGCAATCATGAAACACAGCTCCAAACTCGAAAGTGGAGGACACATGAACAGCCCTAAGCAATAACATTCATGTGGCTCCGAAAAAGGGTGAGAATGGAGGATTGCCTTGAGGGTCCTCACTTAGGCAATCATGAAACACAGCTCCAAACTCGAAAGTGGAGGACACATGAACAGCCCTAAGCAATAACATTCATGGGCTCCGAAAAAGGGTGAGAATGGAGGATTGCCTTGAGGGTCCTCACTTAGGCAATCATGAAACACACTCCAAACTCGAAAGTGGAGGACACATGAACAGCCCTAAGCAATAACATTCATGTGGCTCCGAAAAAGGGTGAGAATGGAGGATTGCCTTGAGGGTCCTCACTTAGGCAATCATGAAACACAGCTCCAAACTCGAAAGTGGAGGACACATGAACAGCCCTAAGCAATAACATTCATGTGGCTCCGAAAAAGGGGTGAGAATGGAGGATTGCCTTGAGGGTCCTCACTTAGGCAATCATGAAACACAGCTCCAAACTCGAAAGTGGGGACACATGAACAGCCCTAAGCAATAACATTCATGGGCTCCGAAAAAGGGTGAGAATGGAGGATTGCCTTGAGGGTCCTCACTTAGGCAATCATGAAACACAGCTCCAAACTCGAAAGTGGAGGACACATGAACAGCCTAAGCAATAACATTCATGGGCTCCGAAAAAGGGTGAGAATGGAGGATTGCCTTGAGGGTCCTCACTTAGGCAATCATGAAACACAGCTCCAAACTCGAAAGTGGAGGACACATGAACAGCCCTAAGCAATAACATTCATGTGGCTCCGAAAAAGGGTGAGAATGGAGGATTGCCTTGAGGGTCCTCACTTAGGCAATCATGAAACACAGTTCCAAACTCGAAAGTGGAGGACACATGAACAGCCTAAGCAATAACATTCATGTGGCTCCGAAAAGGGGTGAGAATGGAGGATTGCCTTGAGGGTCCTCACTTAGGCAATCATGAAACACAACTCCAAACTCGAAAGTGGAGGACACATGAACAGCCCTAAGCAATAACATTCATGTGGCTCCGAAAAGGGTGAGAATGGAGGATTGCCTTGAGGGTCCTCACTTAGGCAATCATGAAACACAGCTCCAAACTCGAAAGTGGAGGACACATGAACAGCCCTAAGCAATAACATTCATGTGGCTCCGAAAAAGGGTGAGAATGGAGGATTGCCTTGAGGGTCCTCACTTAGGCAATCATGAAACACAGCTCCAAACTCGAAAGTGGAGGACACATGAACAGCCTAAGCAATAACATTCATGTGGCTCCGAAAAAGGGGTGAGAATGGAGGATTGCCTTGAGGGTCCTCACTTAGGCAATCATGAAACACAGCTCCAAACTCGAAAGTGGAGGACACATGAACAGCCCTAAGCAATAACATTCATGTGGCTCCGAAAAGGGGTGAGAATGGAGGATTGCCTTGAGGGTCCCACTTAGGCAATCATGAAACACAGCTCCAAACTCGAAAGTGGAGGACACATGAACAGCCCTAAGCAATAACATTCATGTGGCTCCGAAAAAGGGTGAGAATGGAGGATTGCCTTGAGGGTCCTCACTTAGGCAATCATGAAACACAGCTCCAAACTCGAAAGTGGAGGACACATGAACAGCCTAAGCAATAACATTCATGTGGCTCCGAAAAAGGGTGAGAATGGAGGATTGCCTTGAGGGTCCTCACTTAGGCAATCATGAGACACAGCTCCAAACTCGAAAGTGGAGGACACATGAACAGCCTAAGCAATAACATTCATGTGGCTCCGAAAAGGGGTGAGAATGGAGGATTGCCTTGAGGGTCCTCACTTAGGCAATCATGAAACACATCTCCAAACTCGAAAGTGGAGGACACATGAACAGCCTAAGCAATACATTCATGTGGCTCCGAAAAGGGGTGAGAATGGAGGATTGCCTTGAGGGTCCTCACTTAGGCAATCATGAAACACAGCTCCAAACTCGAAAGTGGAGGACACATGAACAGCCCTAAGCAATAACATTCATGTGCTCCGAAAAAGGGGTGAGAATGGAGGATTCCTTGAGGGTCCTCACTTAGGCAATAATGAAACACAGCTCCAAACTCGAAAGTGGAGGACACATGAACAGCCCTAAGCAATAACATTCATGTGGCTCCGAAAAGGGTGAGAATGGAGGATTGCCTTGAGGGTCCTCACTTAGGCAATCATGAAACACAGCTCCAAACTCGAAAGTGGAGGACACATGAACAACCCTAATCAATAACATTCATGTTGCTCCGAAAAGGGGTGAGAATGGAGGATTGCCTTGAGGGTCCTCACTTAGGCAATCATGAAACTCACCTCCAAACTCGAAAATGGAGAACACATGAACAGCCCTAAGCAATAACATTCATGTGGCTCCGAAAAAGGGTGAGAATGAGGATTGCCTTGAGGGTCCCACTTAGGCAATCATGAAACACAGCTCCAAACTCGAAAGTGGGGACACATGAAAGCCCTAAGCAATAACATTCATGTGGCTCGAAAAAGGGTGAGAATGGAGGATTGCCTTGAGGGTCCTCACTTAGGCAATCATGAAACTCAGCTCCAAACTCGAAAATGGAGAACACATGAACAGCCCTAAGCAATAACATTCATGTGGCTCCGAAAAGGGGTGAGAATGGAGGATTGCCTTGAGGGTCCTCACTTAGGCAATCATGAAACACAGCTCCAAACTCGAAAGTGGAGGACACATGAACAGCCCTAAGCAATAACATTCATGTGGCTCCGAAAAAGGGTGAGAATGGAGGATTGCCTTGAGGGTCCTCACTTAGGCAATCATGAGACACAGCTCCAAACTCGAAAGTGGAGGACACATGAACAACCCTAAGCAATAACATTCATGTGGCTCCGAAAAAGGGGTGAGAATGGAGGATTGCCTTGAGGGTCCCACTTAGGCAATCATGAAACACAGCTCCAAACTCGAAAGTGGAGGACACATGAACAGCCCTAAGCAATAACATTCATGGGCTCGAAAAGGGTGAGAATGGAGGATTGCCTTGAGGGTCCTCACTTAGGCAATCATGAAACACAGCTCCAAACTCGAAAGTGGAGGACACATGAACAGCCTAGCAATAACATTCATGGGGCTCCGAAAAAGGGTGAGAATGAGGATTGCCTTGAGGGTCCTCACTTAGGCAATCATGAAACACAACTCCAAACTCGAAAGTGGAGGACACATGAAAGCCCTAAGCAATAACATTCATGGGCTCCGAAAAAGGGTGAGAATGGAGGATTGCCTTGAGGGTCCTCACTTAGGCAATCATGAAACACAGCTCCAAACTCGAAAGTGGGGACACATGAACAACCCTAAGCAATAACATTCATGGGGCTCCGAAAAAGGGTGAGAATGGAGGATTGCCTTGAGGGTCCTCACTAGGCAATCATGAAACACAGCTCCAAACTCGAAAAGTGGAGGACACATGAACAGCCTAAGCAATAACATTCATGTGGCTCCGAAAAAGGGGTGAGAATGGAGGATTGCCTTGAGGGTCCTCACTTAGGCAATCATGAAACACAGCTCCAAACTCGAAAGTGGGGACACATGAATAGCCCTAAGCAATAACATTCATGTGGCTCGAAAAAGGGTGAGAATGGAGGATTGCCTTGAGGGTCGCACTTAGGCAATCATGAAACACAACTCCAAACTCGAAAGTGGAGGACACATGAACAGCCCTAGCAATAACATTCATGTGGCTCCGAAAAAGGGTGAGAATGGAGGATTGCCTTGAGGGTCCTCACTTAGGCAATCATGAAACACAGCTCCAAACTCGAAAGTGGAGGACACATGAACAGCCCTAAGCAATAACATTCATGTGGCTCCGAAAAAAGGGTGAGAATGGAGGATTGCCTTGAGGGTCCTCACTTAGGCAATCATGAAACACAGCTCCAAACTCGAAAGTGGAGGACACATGAACAGCCTAGCAATAACATTCATGTGGCTCCGAAAAAGGGGGAGAATGGAGGATTGCCTTGAGGGTCCCACTTAGGCAATCATGAAACACACTCCAAACTCGAAAGTGGAGGACACATGAACGCCTAAAGCAATAACATTCATGTGGCTCCTAAAAGGGGTGAGAATGGAGGATTGCCTTGAGGGTCCTCACTTAGGCAATCATGAAACAAAGCTCCAAACTCGAAAGTGGAGGACACATGAACACCCTAATCAATAACATTCATGTTGCTCCAAAAAGGGGTGAGAATGGAGGATTCCTTGAGGGTCCTCACTTAGGCAATCATGAAACACAGCTCCAAACTCGAAAGTGGAGGACACATGAAAAGCCCTAAGCAATAACATTCATGTGGCTCCGAAAAGGGTGAGAATGGAGGAATGCCTTGAGGGTCCTCACTTAGGCAATCATGAAACACAACTCCAAACTCGAAAGTGGAGGACACATGAACAACCCTAATCAATAACATTCATGTTGCTCCGAAAAGGGGTGAGAATGGAGGATTGCCTTGAGGGTCCTCACTTAGGCAATCATGAAACTCACCTCCAAACTCGAAAATGGAGAACACATGAACAGCCCTAAGCAATAACATTCATGGGGCTCCGAAAAAGGGTGAGAATGGAGGATTGCCTTGAGGGTCCGCACTTAGGCAATCATGAAACACAGCTCCAAACTCGAAAGTGGGGACACATGAATAGCCCTAGCAATAACATTCATGGGCTCGAAAAAGGGTGAGAATGGAGGATTGCCTTGAGGGTCCTCACCTAGGCAATCATGAAACTCAGCTCCAAACTCAAAATGGAGAACACATGAACAGCCCTAAGCAATAACATTCATGTGGCTCCGAAAAGGGGTGAGAATGGAGGATTGCCTTGAGGGTCCTCACTTAGGCAATCATAAAACACAGCTCAAAACTCGAAAGTGGAGGACACATGAACAGCCCTAAGCAATAACATTCATGTGGCTCCGAAAAAGGGTGAGAATGGAGGATTGCCTTGAGGGTCCTCACTTAGGCAATCATGAGACACAACTGCAAACTCGAAAGTGGAGGACACATGAACAACCCTAAGCAATAACATTCATTTGGCTCCGAAAAGGGGTGAGAATGGAGGATTGCCTTGAGGGTCCTCACTTAGGCAATCATGAAACACAGCTCCAAACTCGAAAGTGGAGGACACATGAATAGCCCTAGGCAATAATATTCATAGGGCTCTGAAAAAGGGTGAGAATGGAGGATTGCCTTGAGGGTCCGCACGTAGGCAATCATGAAACACAGCTCCAAACTCAAAAGTGGAGGACACATGAACAGCGCTAGGCAATAACATTCATGGGGCTCCGAAAAAAGGGGGAGAATGCAGGATTGCCTTGAGGGTCCGCACTTAGGCAATCATGAAACACAGCTCCAAACTCGAAAGTGGGGACACATGAATAGCCCTAGGCAATAACATTCATAGGGCTCTGAAAAAGGGTGAGAATGGAGGATTGCCTTGAGGGTACGCACTTAGGCAATCATGAAACACAACTCCAAACTCGAAAGTGGAGGACACATGAACAGCCCTAGGCAATAACATTCATGGGGCTCCGAAAAAGGGTGAGAATGGAGGATTGCCTTGAGGGTCCGCACTTAGGCAATCATCAAACACAGCTCCAAACTCGAAAGTGGAGGACACATGAACGAAAATGCAATTCATGGAGATCCGAAAAAAAAGCGGGAGAATGGAGGATTGCCTTGAGGGTACGCACTTAGGCAATCATGAAACACAACTCCAAACTCGAAAGTGGAGGACACATGAACAGCCCTAGGCAATAACATTCATGGGGCTCCGAAAAAGGGTGAGAATGGAGGATTGCCTTGAGGGTCCGCACTTAGGCAATCATGAGACACAGCTCCAAACTCGAAAGTGGAGGACACATGAACAGCCCTAGGCAATAACATTCATGGGGCTCCGAAAAAGGGTGAGAATGGAGGATTGCCTTGAGGGTCCGCACTTAGGCAATCATGAAACACAGCTCCAAACTCGAAAGTGGGGACACATGAACAACCCTAGGCAATAACATTAATGGGGCTCTGAAAAAGGGTGAGAATTGAGGATTGCCTTGAGGGTCCGCACGTAGGCAATCATGAAACACAGCTCCAAACTCAAAAGTGGAGGACACATGAACAGCGCTAGGCAATAACATTCATGGGGCTCCGAAAAAAGGGGGAGAATGCAGGATTGCCTTGAGGGTCCGCACTTAGGCAATCATGAAACACAGCTCCAAACTCGAAAGTGGGGACACATGAATAGCCCTAGGCAATAACATTCATAGGGCTCTGAAAAAGGGTGAGAATGGAGGATTGCCTTGAGGGTACGCACTTAGGCAATCATGAAACACAACTCCAAACTCGAAAGTGGAGGACACATGAACAGCCCTAGGCAATAACATTCATGGGGCTCCGAAAAAGGGTGAGAATGGAGGATTGCCTTGAGGGTCCGCACTTAGGCAATCATCAAACACAGCTCCAAACTCGAAAGTGGAGGACACATGAACGAAAATGCAATTCATGGAGATCCGAAAAAAAAGCGGGAGAATGGAGGATTGCCTTGAGGGTCCGCACTTCAGCAATCATGAAACACAGCTCCAAACTCGAAAGTGGAGGACACATGAACAGCGCTAGGCAATAATATTCATGGGGCTCCGAAAAAAGGGGGAGAATGGAGGATTGCCTTGTGGGTCCGCACTTAGGCAATCATGAAACACATCTCCAAACTCGAAAGTGGAGGACACATGAACGTAAACGCAATTCATGGAGCTCCGAAAAAAAAGGGGGAGAATGGAGGATTGCCTTGAGGGTCCTCACTTAGGCAATCATGAAACAAAGCTCCAAACTCGAAAGTGGAGGACACATGAACAACCCTAATCAATAACATTCATGTTGCTCCAAAAAGGGGTGAGAATGGAGGATTTCCTTGAGGGTCCTCACTTAGGCAATCATGAAACACAGCTCCAAACTCGAAAGTGGAGGACACATGAAAAGCCCTAAGCAATAACATTCATGTGGCTCCGAAAAGGAGTGAGAATGGAGGAATGCCTTGAGGGTCCTCACTTAGGCAATCATGAAACACAACTCCAAACTCGAAAGTGGAGGACACATGAACAACCCTAATCAATAACATTCATGTTGCTCCGAAAAGGGGTGAGAATGGAGGATTGCCTTGAGGGTCCTCACTTAGGCAATCATGAAACTCACCTCCAAACTCGAAAATGGAGAACACATGAACAGCCCTAAGCAATAACATTCATGGGGCTCCGAAAAAAGGGGGAGAATGCAGGATTGCCTTGAGGGTCCGCACTTAGGCAATCATGAAACACAGCTCCAAACTCGAAAGTGGGGACACATGAATAGCCCTAGGCAATAACATTCATAGGGCTCTGAAAAAGGGTGAGAATGGAGGATTGCCTTGAGGGTCCTCACCTAGGCAATCATGAAACTCAGCTCCAAACTCAAAAATGGAGAACACATGAACAGCCCTAAGCAATAACATTCATGTGGCTCCGAAAAGGGGTGAGAATGGAGGATTGCCTTGAGGGTCCTCACTTAGGCAATCATAAAACACAGCTCAAAACTCGAAAGTGGAGGACACATGAACAGCCCTAAGCAATAACATTCATGTGGCTCCGAAAAAGGGTGAGAATGGAGGATTGCCTTGAGGGTCCTCACTTAGGCAATCATGAGACACAACTGCAAACTCGAAAGTGGAGGACACATGAACAACCCTAAGCAATAACATTCATGTGGCTCCGAAAAAAGGGGGAGAATGCAGGATTGCCTTGAGGGTCCGCACTTAGGCAATCATGAAACACAGCTCCAAACTCGAAAGTGGGGACACATGAATAGCCCTAGGCAATAATATTCATAGGGCTCTGAAAAAGGGTGAGAATGGAGGATTGCCTTGAGGGTCCGCACGTAGGCAATCATGAAACACAGCTCCAAACTCAAAAGTGGAGGACACATGAACAGCGCTAGGCAATAACATTCATGGGGCTCCGAAAAAAGGGGGAGAATGCAGGATTGCCTTGAGGGTCCGCACTTAGGCAATCATGAAACACAGCTCCAAACTCGAAAGTGGGGACACATGAATAGCCCTAGGCAATAACATTCATAGGGCTCTGAAAAAGGGTGAGAATGGAGGATTGCCTTGAGGGTACGCACTTAGGCAATCATGAAACACAACTCCAAACTCGAAAGTGGAGGACACATGAACAGCCCTAGGCAATAACATTCATGGGGCTCCGAAAAAGGGTGAGAATGGAGGATTGCCTTGAGGGTCCGCACTTAGGCAATCATCAAACACAGCTCCAAACTCGAAAGTGGAGGACACATGAACGAAAATGCAATTCATGGAGATCCGAAAAAAAAGCGGGAGAATGGAGGATTGCCTTGAGGGTACGCACTTAGGCAATCATGAAACACAACTCCAAACTCGAAAGTGGAGGACACATGAACAGCCCTAGGCAATAACATTCATGGGGCTCCGAAAAAGGGTGAGAATGGAGGATTGCCTTGAGGGTCCGCACTTAGGCAATCATGAGACACAGCTCCAAACTCGAAAGTGGAGGACACATGAACAGCCCTAGGCAATAACATTCATGGGGCTCCGAAAAAGGGTGAGAATGGAGGATTGCCTTGAGGGTCCGCACTTAGGCAATCATCAAACACAGCTCCAAACTCGAAAGTGGAGGACACATGAACGAAAATGCAATTCATGGAGATCCGAAAAAAAAGCGGGAGAATGGAGGATTGCCTTGAGGGTCCGCACTTCAGCAATCATGAAACACAGCTCCAAACTCGAAAGTGGAGGACACATGAACAGCGCTAGGCAATAATATTCATGGGGCTCCGAAAAAAGGGGGAGAATGGAGGATTGCCTTGTGGGTCCGCACTTAGGCAATCATGAAACACATCTCCAAACTCGAAAGTGGAGGACACATGAACGTAAACGCAATTCATGGAGCTCCGAAAAAAAAGGGGGAGAATGGAGGATTGCCTTGAGGGTCCGCACTTAGGCAATCATGAAACACAACTCCAAACTCGAAAGTGGAGGACACATGAACAGCGCTAGGCAATAACATTCATGGGGCTCCGAAAAAAGGGGGAGAATGGAGGATTGCCTTGAGGGTCCGCACTTAGGCAATCATGAAACATAGCTCCAAACTTGAAAGTGGGGACACATGAATAGCCCTAGGCAATAACATTCATGGGGCTCTGAAAAAGGGTGAGAATGGAGGATTGCCTTGAGGGTCCGCACTTAGGCAATCATGAAACACAGCTCCAAACTCGAAAGTGGAGGACACATGAACAGCGCTAGGCAATAATATTCATGGGGCTCCGAAAAAAGGGGGAGAATGGAGGATTGCCTTGTGGGTCCGCACTTAGGCAATCATGAAACACATCTCCAAACTCGAAAGTGGAGGACACATGAACGTAAACGCAATTCATGGAGCTCCGAAAAAAAAAGGGGAGAATGGAGGATTGCCTTGAGGGTCCGCACTTAGGCAATCATGAAACACAACTCCAAACTCGAAAGTGGAGGACACATGAACAGCGCTAGGCAATAACATTCATGGGGCTCTGAAAAAGGGTGAGAATGGAGGATTGCCTTGAGGGACCGCACTTAGGCAATCATGAAACACAACTCCAAACTCGAATGTGGAGGACACATGAACAACCCATTGGCACTGATGCACCATTGGACAACATCTCTTTCCACTCCATTGGCAATGTTGAAAAGTGGAAATATGTGTATCAACGCAGACTTGCGGTTGAAAGAGAACTGGGAAGAGATGCCTTGGATTGCAAGGAGACCATGGACCTCATCTAGGCTGCTGGACTACTGAAGACAGTCACCAAGTTGGGAGATTGTTATGAAAGCCTAGTCAGGGAATTCATTGTCAACATTCCCTCTGACATAACCAACAGAAAGAGTGATGAGTACCAGAAAGTGTTTGTCAGAGGAAAGTGTGTTAGATTCTCCCCTGCTGTGATCAACAAATACCTGGGCAGACCTACTGAAGGAGTGGTGGATATTGATGCTTCTGAACATCAAATTGCCAAGGAAATCACTGCCAAACAAGTCCAGCATTGGCCAAAGAAAGGGAAGCTTTCTGCAGGGAAGCTGAGTGTGAAGTATGCAATTCTGCATAGGATTGGCGCTGCAAACTGGGTACCCACCAATCATACTTCCACTGTTGCCACAGGTTTGGGTAAATTTCTGTATGCTGTTGGAACCAAGTCCAAATTTAATTTTGGAAACTATATTTTTGATCAAACTGTTAAGCATTCAGAATCATTTGCTGTTAAATTACCCATTGCCTTCCCAACTGTATTGTGTGGCATTATGTTGAGTCAACATCCCAATATCTTAAACAACATTGACTTTGTGATGAAGAGAGAATCTCCTCTATCCCTGCATTACAAACTGTTTGAGGGGACACATGTCCCAGACATTGTCTCGACATCAGGGAAAGCTGCTGCTTCAGGTGCTGTATCCAAGGATGCCTTGATTGCTGAACTCAAGGACACATGCAAGGTGCTGGAGGCAACCATCAAAGCCACCACAGAGAAGAAAATGGAGCTGGAACGGCTGATCGAAAGACTCACAGACAGTGGCATTGATGATGGTGAAGCAGCTGAGCAAGAAGAAGAGGCAGCTGAGGAAGAGGAAGATGCAGCAGAGGATACAGAATCGGATGATGATGATTCTGAGGCCACCCCATGACCATCAGACCTTTATTTTTGCTTTTCACTTTTACTGGCTATAGGGGCATGTCCCTTTGAACAATTGATTACTATTGGTCTGTAATATTTGCACCTTAAGTTCATGCATTCTACTTTTGTCAAATTCTGTCTAAAAAGGGGGAGTAATAATAGTTATGTATGCATGTATGCATGATTTTGAGTAGTAGGATACTATGTATGCAATATGATGTATGGCAGTAGGATACGATGTATGCATGATTCATGATCTTGAGGGGGAGACTGCTGCTGCTGGTGATGACTGATGTAAGCTACTAGTAGATGATAGAAGATGTTGCAGTAAGCATGGAGACAGGGGGAGCAGGAACAGAAAACTGATGTCACATGAGATGTCGTGACATCCTGGTAAAGACTAGTAGCTGATAGAAGATGCTGCAGTGAACTGCTTCACAGCAGTAAGAGCATGGAGACAGGGGGAGCAGAAAGCTG
The DNA here is from genome assembly GCF_004193775.1 of Glycine soja. NCBI lineage: Eukaryota > Viridiplantae > Streptophyta > Magnoliopsida > Fabales > Fabaceae > Glycine > Glycine soja. The sequence continues at coordinate 29,571 of NW_021143642.1, forward strand.
ATGTCACGAGAGATGTCTTGACATCCTGGAAACGACTTGCAACTTGTCTAAACTACAGATTCCGCTGTGCCTGATTACTCTGATAATGAAAGTTGCTGATCCCGCTTGCATAACTGCTCGTACCTGCTCAGGAAGTGTCTAAGTATGTTTTAGACAAAATTTGCCAAAGGGGGAGATTGTTAGTGCTTAGCTTCACTGAGCTTTAAAAGATTGGCTAAGATTTTGTTAAAACATAAGCACTTAGACAATGAAGGAAAGCTGGAGTTGCTGCACATGATGTCCAACGTTATGTCAAAGAATAAGATCGGGCTGCACAATGCACAAGGCAAGATGAAATGTCAAATGAAGAATTGAAGCTGCAGGATTCACGATGTCGGATACAATGTCCAGGACATCCTGCCTGAAAATACTGGAATTGCTAAAAGCATTGAAGCTGCAGGATCCACGATGTCGGATACAATGTCCAGGACATCCTGCCCGAAAATACTGGAGTTGCTAAAAGCATTGAAGTTGCAGGATCCACGATGTCGGATACGATGTCCAGGACATCTTGCCCGAAAATACTGGACATATAAATCTGTTATATCTTTAACAGATTATTGTGCAGTTAGCAAGAGATTAGATGATCTATCTTTAGGAACGAATTAAAAGATAATTAAAGTTCGAATTACAAACTTGAATAGTTCGTTCAGGGATTAAAGATTAAAGATTAAAGATAAAAACTAAAAGATCAAACTGTATCTTTTAGATCTTTAAGTGCAGATTTTCAGGAAAATGATAGATCTCATCCAGCATCAAGAAGTTGCAGCCCAGAAACGCACACTGCTATATAAACATGAAGGCTGCACGAGTTTTCCACCAAGTCCGGGATTGAAGAGTTGTTTTGTGAGTTTTGGGACTTGAGTGTTTTGTGAGCCACCTTGATGGTACCCTAACATCAAGTGTTGGACCTGAGTGTGTAGAGTTGATCTCTTGTGTGTAGAGTTGATCTCTAGTGTGTAGAGTTGATCTCTTTTGTTCAGAGAGCAATCTCTGGTGTGTTTTTGATTTGATTGTAAACACGGGAGTGTGATTGAGAGGGAGTGAGAGGGGTTCTCATATCTAAGAGTGGCTCTTAGGTAGAGGTCGCACGGGTAGTGGTTAGGTGAGAAGGTTGTAAACAGTGGCTGTTAGACCTTGAACTAACACTATTTTAGTGGATTTCCTCCCTGGCTTGGTAGCCCCCAGATGTAGGTGAGGTTGCACCGAACTGGGTTAACAATTCTCTTGTGTTATTTACTTGTTTAATCTGTTCATACTCCCAAATATAATCTGCATGTTCTGAAGCGCGATGTCGTGACATCCTGTACGACATCTGTCCCCAGTATCAGAATTTCAATTGGTATCAGAGCAGGCACTCGAAATCACTGAGTGAGATCTAGGGAGATAAATTCTGATGAACATGGAGAAAGAAGGAGGACCAGTGAACAGACCACCAATTCTGGATGGAACCAACTATGAATACTGGAAAGCAAGGATGGTGGCCTTCCTCAAATCACTGGATAGCAGAACCTGGAAAGCTGTCATCAAAGGCTGGGAACATCCCAAGATGCTGGACACAGAAGGAAAGCCCACACATGAATTGAAGCCAGAAGAAGACTGGACAAAAGAAGAAGACGAATTGGCACTTGGAAACTCCAAAGCCTTGAATGCTCTATTCAATGGAGTTGACAAGAATATCTTCAGACTGATCAACACATGCACAGTGGCCAAGGATGCATGGGAGATCCTGAAAACCACTCATGAAGGAACCTCCAAAGTGAAGATGTCCAGATTGCAACTATTGGCTACAAAATTCGAAAATCTGAAGATGAAGGAGGAAGAGTGTATTCATGACTTCCACATGAACATTCTTGAAATAGCCAATGCTTGCACTGCCTTGGGAGAAAAGATGACAGACGAAAAGCTGGTGAGAAAGATCCTCAGATCTTTGCCTAAGAGATTTGACATGAAAGTCACTGCAATAGAGGAGGCCCAAGACATTTGCAACATGAGAGTAGATGAACTCATTGGTTCCCTTCAAACCTTTGAGCTAGGACTCTCGGATAGGGCTGAAAAGAAGAGCAAGAACTTGGCATTCGTGTCCAATGATGAAGGAGAAGAAGATGAGTATGACCTGGATACTGATGAAGGTCTGACTAAGGCAGTTGTGCTCCTTGGAAAGCAGTTCAACAAAGTGCTGAACAGAATGGATAGGAGGCAGAAACCACATGTCCAGAACATCCCTTTCGACATCAGGAAAGGTAGTAAATACCAGAAAAGGTCAGATGAAAAGCCCAGTCACAGCAAAGGAATTCAATGCCATGGGTGTGAAGGCTATGGACACATCATAGCTGAATGTCCCACTCATCTCAAGAAGCAGAGGAAAGGACTTTCTGTATGTCGGTCTGATGATACAGAGAGTGAACAAGAAAGTGATTCTGACAGAGATGTAAATGCACTCACTGGGAGATTTGAATCTGCTGAAGATTCAAGTGATACAGATAGTGAAATCACTTTTGATGAGCTTGCTATATCCTATAGAAAACTATGCATCAAAAGTGAGAAGATCCTTCAGCAAGAAGCACGACTGAAGAAGGTCATTGCAGATCTGGAGGCTGAGAAGGAGGCACATGAAGAGGAGATCTCTGAGCTTAAAGGAGAAGTTGGTTCTCTGAACTCTAAACTGGAAAACATGACAAAATCAATAAAGATGCTGAATAAAGCCTCAGATATGCTTGATGAAGTGCTACAGCTTGGGAAGAATGTTGGAAACCAGAGAGGACTTGGGTTTAAATCTGCTGGCAGAATAACCATGACAGAATTTGTTCCTGCCAAAAACAGCACTGGAGCCACGATGTCACAACATCGGTCTCGACATCATGGAACGCAGCAGAAAAAGAGTAAAAGAAGTAAAAGAAAGAAGTGGAGGTGTCACTACTGTGGCAAGTATGGTCACATAAAGCCCTTTTGCTATCATCTACATGGCCAGCCACATCATGGAACTCAAAGTAGCAACAGCAGAAAGAAGATGATGTGGGTTCCAAAACACAAGATTGTCAGTCTTGTTGTTCATACTTCACTTAGAGCATCAGCTAAGGAAGATTGGTACCTAGATAGCGGCTGTTCCAGACACATGACAGGAGTTAAAGAATTCCTGGTGAACATTGAGCCCTGCTCCACTAGCTATGTGACATTTGGAGATGGCTCTAAAGGAAAGATCATTGGAATGGGAAAGCTAGTTCATGATGGACTTCCTAGTCTGAACAAAGTACTGCTGGTGAAGGGACTGACTGCAAACCTGATCAGCATCAGTCAGCTGTGTGATGAAGGATTCAATGTAAACTTCACAAAGTCAGAATGCTTGGTGACAAATGAGAAGAGTGAAGTTCTAATGAAGGGCAGCAGATCAAAGGACAACTGCTACCTATGGACACCTCAAGAAACCAGTTACTCCTCCACATGTCTATCCTCCAAAGAAGATGAAGTCAGAATATGGCATCAAAGATTTGGACATCTGCACTTAAGAGGCATGAAGAAAATCATTGACAAAGGTGCTGTTAGAGGCATTCCCAATCTGAAAATAGAAGAAGGCAGAATTTGTGGTGAATGTCAGATTGGAAAGCAAGTCAAGATGTCCCACCAGAAGCTTCAACATCAGACCACTTCCAGGGTGCTGGAACTACTTCACATGGACTTGATGGGGCCTATGCAAGTTGAAAGCCTTGGAGGAAAGAGGTATGCCTATGTTGTTGTGGATGATTTCTCCAGATTTACCTGGGTCAACTTTATCAGAGAAAAATCAGACACCTTTGAAGTATTCAAGGAGTTGAGTCTAAAACTTCAAAGAGAAAAAGACTGTGTCATCAAGAGAATCAGGAGTGACCATGGCAGAGAGTTTGAAAACAGCAGGTTTACTGAATTCTGCACATCTGAAGGCATCACTCATGAGTTCTCTGCAGCCATTACCCCACAACAGAATGGCATAGTTGAGAGGAAAAACAGGACTTTGCAAGAGGCTGCTAGGGTCATGCTTCATGCCAAAGAACTTCCCTATAATCTCTGGGCTGAAGCCATGAACACAGCATGCTACATCCACAACAGAGTCACACTGAGAAGAGGGACTCCAACCACACTGTATGAAATCTGGAAAGGGAGGAAGCCAACTGTCAAGCACTTCCACATCTTTGGAAGTCCATGTTACATTTTGGCAGATAGAGAGCAAAGGAGAAAGATGGATCCCAAGAGTGATGCAGGAATATTCCTGGGATACTCTACAAACAGCAGAGCATATAGAGTATTCAATTCCAGAACCAGAACTGTGATGGAATCCATCAATGTGGTTGTTGATGATCTAACTCCAGCAAGAAAGAAGGATGTCGAAGAAGATGTCAGAACATCGGGAGACAAGGTAGCAGATACAACTAAAAGTGCAGAAAATGCAGAAAACTCTGACTCTGCTACAGATGAACCAAACATCAACCAACCTGACAAGAAACCCTCCATTAGAATCCAGAAGATGCACCCCAAGGAGCTGATTATAGGAGATCCAAACAGAGGGGTCACTACAAGATCAAGGGAGATTGAGATTGTCTCCAATTCATGCTTTGTCTCCAAAATTGAGCCCAAGAATGTGAAAAAGGCACTAACTGATGAGTTCTGGATCAATGCTATGCAAGAAGAATTGGAGCAATTCAAAAGGAATGAAGTCTGGGAGCTAGTTCCGAGACCCGAGGGAACTAATGTGATTGGCACCAAGTGGATCTTCAAGAACAAAACCAATGAAGAAGGTGTTATAACCAGAAACAAGGCCAGACTTGTTGCTCAAGGCTACACTCAGATTGAAGGTGTAGACTTTGATGAAACTTTCGCTCCTGTTGCTAGACTTGAGTCCATCAGATTGTTACTTGGCGTAGCTTGCATCCTAAAATTCAAGCTGTACCAGATGGATGTGAAAAGCGCGTTTCTGAATGGATACCTGAATGAAGAAGCCTATGTGGAGCAGCCAAAGGGATTTGTAGATCCAACTCATCCAGATCATGTATACAGGCTCAAGAAGGCTCTCTATGGATTGAAGCAAGCTCCAAGAGCTTGGTATGAAAGGCTAACAGAGTTCCTTACCCAGCAAGGGTATAGGAAGGGAGGAATTGACAAGACTCTCTTTGTCAAACAAGATGCTGATAACTTGATGATAGCACAGATATATGTTGATGACATTGTGTTTGGAGGGATGTCGAATGAGATGCTTCGACATTTTGTCCAACAGATGCAATCTGAATTTGAAATGAGTCTTGTTGGAGAGCTGACTTATTTTCTGGGACTCCAAGTGAAGCAGATGGAAGACACCATATTCCTCTCACAAAGCAAGTATGCAAAGAACATTGTCAAGAAGTTTGGGATGGAAAATGCCAGCCATAAAAGAACACCTGCACCTACTCACTTGAAGCTGACAAAAGATGAAGCTGGCACCAGTGTTGATCAAAGTCTGTACAGAAGCATGATTGGGAGCTTACTATATTTAACAGCTAGCAGACCTGACATCACCTATGCAGTAGGTGTTTGTGCAAGATATCAAGCCAATCCCAAGATAAGTCACTTGAATCAAGTAAAGAGAATTCTGAAATATGTAAATGGCACCAGTGACTATGGGATTATGTACTGTCATTGTTCAGATTCAATGCTGGTTGGGTACTGTGATGCTGATTGGGCTGGAAGTGCAGATGACAGAAAAAGCACTTCTGGTGGATGCTTCTATCTGGGCAACAATCTTATTTCATGGTTCAGCAAGAAGCAGAACTGTGTGTCCCTATCTACTGCAGAAGCAGAGTATATTGCAGCAGGAAGCAGCTGTTCACAACTAGTTTGGATGAAGCAGATGCTCAAGGAGTACAATGTCGAACAAGATGTCATGACATTATACTGTGACAACTTGAGTGCTATTAATATTTCTAAAAATCCTGTGCAACACAGCAGAACCAAGCACATTGACATTAGACATCACTATATCAGAGAGCTTGTTGATGATAAAGTTATCACACTGGAGCATGTTGACACTGAGGAACAAATAGCAGATATTTTCACAAAGGCATTGGATGCAAATCAGTTTGAAAAACTGAGGGGCAAGCTGGGCATTTGTCTGCTAGAGGAATTATAGCAGCTACTGCTATCTGAACGTGCTCAAACGTCTCACTTAACATTAATAGCACGTTCACTACTAAGCCAAAACAAATTCGACCGTTGCTTCACACGTCCCTCTACATTCCTCATTCAAACTTATATATTCGTGGTAATCTTGTTTTCAGCATTCCCCAACAGCTCTCAGAAATTTGCGAAACCATTCCAAACGCTCTGCATTTCCATGGCTACCTCGCCAAAAGAAACTTCAGCTCCTGGTTCACCCGCTGTACCATCATCTCCATCATCCACCAAAGCGCCATCAATCCAGGAACAACCTGAATTCCATATCCAACCCATACAGATGATTCCTGGTCAAGCCCCTGTTCCTGAAAAACTGGTTCCCAAACGACAACAGGGTGTGAAGATTTCTGAAAACCCTAGCCTTGCAACAAGTCCTAGGGAAGTAGACCCGGAGATGGATAAGAAGATCCGCAGTATTGTGAGTAACATTCTGAAAAATGCTTCTGTGCCTGATGCTGATGAAGATGTTCCAACATCCTCCACCCCGAATGTTTATGTGCCTGATGTTGATAAAGATGTTCCAACATCTTCCGCTCCAAATGCTGAAGCCCTCTCTTCACCCAGTGAAGAGGAATCAACAGAAGAAGAGGATCAAGCCTCAGAGGAGACCCCTGCACCACGGGCACCAGAACCTGCTCCAGGTGACCTCATTGACCTTGAAGAAGTAGAATCTGATGAGGAACCCATTGCCAACAGGTTGGCACCTGGCATTGCAGAAAGGTTACAAAGCAGAAAAGGGAAAACCCCCATCAAGAGGTCTGGACGAATCAAAACTATGGCCCAGAAGAAGAGCACTCCAATCACTCCTACCACATCCAGAAGGAGCAAAGTTGCAATCCCCTCCAAGAAGAGGAAAGAAATTTCCTCATCTGATTCTGATGATGATGTCGAACTAGATGTCTCGACATCAAAGAGGTCCAAGAAATCTGGGAGAAAGGTGCCTGGAAATGTTCCTGATGCACCATTGGAAAACATCTCTTTCCACTCCATTGGCAATGTTGAAAAGTGGAAATATGTGTATCAACGCAGACTTGCGGTTGAAAGAGAACTGGGAAGAGATGCCTTGGATTGCAAGGAGACCATGGACCTCATCAAGGCTGCTGGACTACTGAAGACAGTCACCAAGTTGGGAGATTGTTATGAAAGCCTAGTCAGGGAATTCATTGTCAACATTCCCTCTGACATAACCAACAGAAAGAGTGATGAGTACCAGAAAGTGTTTGTCAGAGGAAAGTGTGTTAGATTCTCCCCTGCTGTGATCAACAAATACCTGGGCAGACCTACTGAAGGAGTGGTGGATATTGATGCTTCTGAACATCAAATTGCCAAGGAAATCACTGCCAAACAAGTCCAGCATTGGCCAAAGAAAGGGAAGCTTTCTGCAGGGAAGCTGAGTGTGAAGTATGCAATTCTGCATAGGATTGGCGCTGCAAACTGGGTACCCACCAATCATACTTCCACTGTTGCCACAGGTTTGGGTAAATTTCTGTATGCTGTTGGAACCAAGTCCAAATTTAATTTTGGAAACTATATTTTTGATCAAACTGTTAAGCATTCAGAATCATTTGCTGTTAAATTACCCATTGCCTTCCCAACTGTATTGTGTGGCATTATGTTGAGTCAACATCCCAATATCTTAAACAACATTGACTTTGTGATGAAGAGAGAATCTCCTCTATCCCTGCATTACAAACTGTTTGAGGGGACACATGTCCCAGACATTGTCTCGACATCAGGGAAAGCTGCTGCTTCAGGTGCTGTATCCAAGGATGCCTTGATTGCTGAACTCAAGGACACATGCAAGGTGCTGGAGGCAACCATCAAAGCCACCACAGAGAAGAAAATGGAGCTGGAACGGCTGATCGAAAGACTCACAGACAGTGGCATTGATGATGGTGAAGCAGCTGAGCAAGAAGAAGAGGCAGCTGAGGAAGAGGAAGATGCAGCAGAGGATACAGAATCGGATGATGATGATTCTGAGGCCACCCCATGACCATCAGACCTTTATTTTTGATTTTCACTTTTACTGGCTATAGGGGCATGTCCCTTTGAACAATTGATTACTATTGGTCTGTAATATTTGCACCTTAAGTTCATGCATTCTACTTTTGTCAAATTCTGTCTAAAAAGGGGGAGTAATAATAGTTATGTATGCATGTATGCATGATTTTGAGTAGTAGGATACTATGTATGCAATATGATGTATGGCAGTAGGATACGATGTATGCATGATTCATGATCTTGAGGGGGAGACTGCTGCTGCTGATGATGACTGATGTAAGCTACTAGTAGATGATAGAAGATGCTGCAGTAAGCATGGAGACAGGGGGAGCAGGAACAGAAAACTGATGTCACATGAGATGTCGTGACATCCTGGTAAAGACTAGTAGCTGATAGAAGATGCTGCAGTGAACTGCTTCACAGCAGTAAGAGCATGGAGACAGGGGGAGCAGAAAGCTGATGTCACGAGAGATGTCTTGACATCCTGGAAACGACTTGCAACTTGTCTAAACTACAGATTCCGCTGTGCCTGATTACTCTGATAATGAAAGTTGCTGATCCCGCTTGCATAACTGCTCGTACCTGCTCAGGAAGTGTCTAAGTATGTTTTAGACAAAATTTGCCAAAGGGGGAGATTGTTAGTGCTTAGCTTCACTGAGCTTTAAAAGATTGGCTAAGATTTTGTTAAAACATAAGCACTTAGACAATGAAGGAAAGCTGGAGTTGCTGCACATGATGTCCAACGTTATGTCAAAGAATAAGATCGGGCTGCACAATGCACAAGGCAAGATGAAATGTCAAATGAAGAATTGAAGCTGCAGGATTCACGATGTCGGATACAATGTCCAGGACATCCTGCCTGAAAATACTGGAATTGCTAAAAGCATTGAAGCTGCAGGATCCACGATGTCGGATACAATGTCCAGGACATCCTGCCCGAAAATACTGGAGTTGCTAAAAGCATTGAAGTTGCAGGATCCACGATGTCGGATACGATGTCCAGGACATCTTGCCCGAAAATACTGGACATATAAATCTGTTATATCTTTAACAGATTATTGTGCAGTTAGCAAGAGATTAGATGATCTATCTTTAGGAACGAATTAAAAGATAATTAAAGTTCGAATTACAAACTTGAATAGTTCGTTCAGGGATTAAAGATTAAAGATTAAAGATAAAAACTAAAAGATCAAACTGTATCTTTTAGATCTTTAAGTGCAGATTTTCAGGAAAATGATAGATCTCATCCAGCATCAAGAAGTTGCAGCCCAGAAACGCACACTGCTATATAAACATGAAGGCTGCACGAGTTTTCCACCAAGTCCGGGATTGAAGAGTTGTTTTGTGAGTTTTGGGACTTGAGTGTTTTGTGAGCCACCTTGATGGTACCCTAACATCAAGTGTTGGACCTGAGTGTGTAGAGTTGATCTCTTGTGTGTAGAGTTGATCTCTAGTGTGTAGAGTTGATCTCTTTTGTTCAGAGAGCAATCTCTGGTGTGTTTTTGATTTGATTGTAAACACGGGAGTGTGATTGAGAGGGAGTGAGAGGGGTTCTCATATCTAAGAGTGGCTCTTAGGTAGAGGTCGCACGGGTAGTGGTTAGGTGAGAAGGTTGTAAACAGTGGCTGTTAGACCTTGAACTAACACTATTTTAGTGGATTTCCTCCCTGGCTTGGTAGCCCCCAGATGTAGGTGAGGTTGCACCGAACTGGGTTAACAATTCTCTTGTGTTATTTACTTGTTTAATCTGTTCATACTCCCAAATATAATCTGCATGTTCTGAAGCGCGATGTCGTGACATCCTGTACGACATCTGTCCCCAGTATCAGAATTTCAATTGGTATCAGAGCAGGCACTCGAAATCACTGAGTGAGATCTAGGGAGATAAATTCTGATGAACATGGAGAAAGAAGGAGGACCAGTGAACAGACCACCAATTCTGGATGGAACCAACTATGAATACTGGAAAGCAAGGATGGTGGCCTTCCTCAAATCACTGGATAGCAGAACCTGGAAAGCTGTCATCAAAGGCTGGGAACATCCCAAGATGCTGGACACAGAAGGAAAGCCCACACATGAATTGAAGCCAGAAGAAGACTGGACAAAAGAAGAAGACGAATTGGCACTTGGAAACTCCAAAGCCTTGAATGCTCTATTCAATGGAGGCAAGTGTTTTATCCTATTCCCAAACCATAACTGCACCATGACTCTATTTTGCACACGATTTCCTATCGAATCAGAGATCACACGTACGATCACGGATCAATAGGATTTTCTCGAGGGTAGTGTTTTTTGGAGAGGAAGCTGGGTGTTTCGGTCTTTTCCTCTTTGTTCATGTGGGGTGGGATATCGCCAGTCGAGGATAACCTTTAAATGGCAATCTGAAAGGAAGAGACACCAAAAATGGGTTTTCCTTTGCCGGCAATCACTTACCTTGCCGAAAATTTATCTGGCTTGAAGAATTTTTGTCCTCTTTCTTTCATTGATCGAGAATTGCTTCTTTTCCCTTTTCACTTCTTTTCGATCTTTGATCGAGAATCCTTCCTTTTCTTTCTTTTGTTCTTTTCTTTATTTTCATCTTTTTCTTTTCTTTCTTTCCATTTCTTCCTTCTTTTTTTTTTTTCACTTCTCTTTCCCCCATCCCTTTCTTTGGGAAATCGGGTTTTAGCATTCTATTTGCTCTCTCTTGAGGAGATTCCGCTATCCTTTGCTTCGGGGGAAAGGATGAGGATTCCTTTTTTATAGGCCAAGGTTCAAAAAGGTCTAAGGTTGTGTCTCAATTGGGTCTTTTATCGTGGGAACCCCAATCTTGATATCTGGGGCGAAACAAATTTGGGTGTCAAGGTATCAATTTCGGGCCGAACTTCCATATTATTCCATAAGGCACGCGTGACAATGATGATTTGAAAACAACATGCAAAATTAGTCATGGCTACAGCCAGGTGGGCACTCAAGCATCCCGTTTATGGCATTGTGATACTACGGTTGGGAATTTACACAGACAGACCCAACGTTTCCAAGTTATGTTCTTTCATCAGTTCAATGAATTCATCCATCCTTATCTCGATTCATTCCGGGAAATAAACTCTTAGCATCAGTCCCTTGTTTCCAGAAGATACATTTGCTCTTTACGAATGATTTATACTTCTTAACTATAACATGTCGACCTTCGCGGTCTTTCTTTCTTTTTCCTTTTTGTTTTATTTTTATATATATTCACTAAAATTATACACATGTGGTCCTTTATGAGGAAAACTTTTCTTTGCACATCTACATTCTTATACATGACAAACTTTTTCTGCACACGCATTAGAACTCTTTCTCTTCACGTCACACGGTCTATATACAAACCCTATTTACATTCAAAGATTTTTTCATTTTTCCCAACACACACTTATAGTTCACACAAAAGTTTCTTCATATACACTCGTTGCTCACACACACAAGAATTCCTTTCCACGCATCATTTACACAAAACCTTCTATACACATTTTCCTTTTACATACATGTATAAAAAAACCTTTTTCTTTTCTTTATGAACATGACTTTTATTCACAACGCTTCTCTCTTTTTATTAGGATTTTTGGTTCATTTTATTTTTAGGACGACGTTCCTAAATGAAAAACTCTACACGGTTCAGGAATTTCAACAAACACTATTGACAACAACGAAACAAGTACCGACGTAACAACTCCAACGATATGTATGTACAAAACAAAAGTCAAAACATGAAACAAACGTTAGTCCCTTAGTAAAAAAAAATAAGATGATATGAAACAGAAAAAACAAATGGAAACAAAAAGAAATATGGATCAAGAGATCTCCCAATCATGTGGCTCCGCTCCCTCCTAAGAAATCAAGTAAATCGGTCATCCCCTCGTCCTCGCGGGCCTCATCTGCCTCGTCGGGAGCCTCTGCTGGTGCCTCCCCTGCCCGGGCCTCAGGCCAATCTCCAGGCCATGCGACTTCTGCCCTGAACTGGTCCGGAGTAGGGCACAGAAAAGAAGTAAGGCCCTGGCTCTACAGGCTGAGACTCATCTGGTAAAGACAATCATGGGTCTGTACATGTGCCCAGTGGTTGGCCGCCTGCTGGCGAACCAAATGCCGCAAATACTGCTCCGTATCAAATGATCCGGCTGGACAAGCCTGATGAGGTGGCAGCGCGTCTGCGGCCTACTGAGCATCCCCCTGGGCCTGTCTCTGTGTGCAATACTTCTCAATAAAAGCTCGTGTGATGGGTGGCCGAATCACCTTGCTAGGTGCGACGGGGACGCCGAACGACTGGCAGAGTCCTATGATCAAGGCGGGAAATCCTAGGGCCCTGTTGGACTTATCCGGGTCCAGAGGGTGCCTGGTAGGCGCCATACCTGCAAATATATAGATGGCATCAGCGATTAACTGAGCCACGTGAATGCTCATCCGCGTTAGGATGGCGTACACCAGCTGACACTTCGGCAGGGGGAGGTCGGAATTATGGTCGCTGGGCTGGATGTTGCTGAGCAGCAAAGTCATCCAGATCTGAGTCAGGGTGGTCATGTTGGTGCGCATGATCCGCACCCGTCTCCCGGCAGTAGTCCGGGCAAAATCCTGCCCCGGTATACATAGCAAATGGGCGATGGCCTCCTCATCGAACCCATCGGACCGGTTCCTCCTCTGGCCATACTAGCACTCCTGACCCTCTTCCAGCACTAAAGGATATCCCAGGAGCTGGCCGATAGCATCTACATCAAACGGGATCCACTGACCCCTCACCCAGGACCTCATATCTCGCACGCCCTCCTCTGTAGGCCAAGCATTGGCATAAAATTCGAGGACTATGTCTGGATCGAACTTGGCCATAGGGGTGACCAGTGATGCCCACCGCCGGCGAACTATCTCTTCCTGGAAATTGGTATACTCGTCGTCCCTGAGCTGGATGCATCGCTCCCGAAGAAATGACCATCCCTTGATGGCCTCGAAGCGCTGCTGGTGTTCAGCGCTCCTAAAGCGGTGACTGTCATACTCGGGAGCGGAACTGGTTCCTTCGGCCGCTTTATCCTTCCTGGATCTCTTTGAGGCAAGTTTCTTCAGGGCCATTTCCTGCGAGAACAAACATTTAGAAGTTAGTTTTACAAGATAATGCTTATCTTAACGCAAAAAAAAACGTCATGCTAATCCCCCCGGTGGAGAACGGATTCATGCGCATACTTGCATTCAAAAGGCATTCCACACTATCATACATTCATTTAGGAAGACAATCATTCACACTTTGCTAGGAATTTCATGCTCCTTATATTTACCTATGTATACACACTATTGCAAGGTGTTTTCCACGCTACCTCTATGTAAAGTATCAAACATGGGCAGCCCCAAATTCGAGCAAAAACTCTCACAAGCAAATCCTAAATTTCATATTTTCCTAATTCTAAAACCAAATTTTGGATTCCTAGCCATAAGCATGTTTCCATGCATTGAAGCTACAAGTTTGGGTTCCTAAGCTTGGAATTGCATTTGGGCACCTATTTTGAATCTCCTATGTTGTACCTACATATAAGAAACAATCCCACTCTCTCGATTTTACAAAATCATATTCATACATCATTGGGGCATTTCACCGAGCATTTGGTGAGCGCATGTTTGGACATAAATTGCAAGAGGATGGGGACAATGTGGCATGCCCCATTGCTTCAGAATACAGCATAGGCCTAAGGCCTTCTCACAATTTGGAGCACCAAAAGATGAAGAAAATATACCAATGGGAAGCTAAAAAACATCAAGGACTGAATACTTACTTGTTGGAGTGAATAATAACACCAAAAATGAAAGCAAAAGGCAACCAAAAGTGGCTTGAGGGAGCAAGAACCGCAAGCCTTCGTGTTCTTTCTTTTGAATGAGGGGGGGGGGGAGTTTTTGGATGCAAAAACGTTCCCCTCCCTCGTTTTTATATTTTGAATGCAGGGGTTGCTCGCCCAGGCGAGCTAACCTGCCATTTTTTTTTTAGGGGAACATTAACCATGTCCCCTCCTTCCTTATGGGTTAGCGTCTGCCCATTTGAACCTACTTAAATTAGAATTAGGTGTCGTTTACTTATTTAAAACAAACAATAGCAAAAGAAACTGCGAACGCAAAGGATACTGGGCTGCCCCTGCAGCGTCGTTCTCTGCTTGTTTAGTGCCGGGAAGGGGTGGCGCTTGGTCGGTCGCGATCCTATCCTCCATTCGCTTCCATCCCTAAGTACCTGCAAGTAAGAGCCAAATGATATGCGACCAATCGTGACCAGTCATCGTCTTACCTTGGTTGATTTCTGCCATTGACTTGTCTTGACTTCTGACCGTGGCCTGAGACGATTCTGGTCCTTGCCATCACAAGATATGCATGTGCATGTGCATGTATGAATATTTCTAATGCGATGATTTTATTTTAGTGAAGGCTGGTTAGATTCAATTTTAAATAAGCGTTTGGGGCACCCCATACACCGAGCGAAGAGGGATCAAGTTATAACAAATCTAAAACACAAGGTTTGAAACCAAAGGGAGGACAAAAACCTCACCTATCTTTTCTTCTTTTAAAAGAACGAGACAAATACAGAGGAAGGGAATCCCTGGAGGACACCAAGAAGAACAAAAAACTCAGAATTAAAAGAAATTGCAACGATCCCCTCGATTGCCCCAGACTTCAAGCGTAATATCGTTTAACTACATCGGAGTTCACGGGCGAAGGCAATTCCTCGCCATCCATGTGGGTGAGTATCAGAGCACCCCCAGAAAAAGCTCTTTTCACCATGAAAGGTCCTTCATAATTCGGGGCCCACTTGCCTCGATTATCTTTAACAGCGTGGGACATCTTCTTCAGCACGAGGTCCCCCTCGTTGAACTTGCGCGGGCGTACCTTCTTGTCGAATGCGTTCTTTATCCTTCGTTGATACAAACACCCATGCCTCATGGCGGTCAAACGCTAACCTTCAATAAGGTTAAGTTGGTCGTAGCGTGCTTGAGCCCATTCTGACTCTTCTAGGCCTGACTCTGCCATTATCCTCTGAGAAGGAACCTCTACCTCAAATGGGAGCACTGCTTCCATCCCATAAACCAAGGAATACTGCGTTGCCCCAGTAGAAGTTCGTACCAACGTTCTGTATCCATGTAGGGCGAAAGGCAACATCTCATGCCAATCTTTGTATGACACTATCATTTTTTGAACAATCTTCTTAATATTCTTATTCACAGCCTCTACAGCCCCATTAATCTTTGGCCGATAAGGGGTAGAGTTGTGATGCTGGATCTTGAAGCCTTCGCACATCTCCTGCATCATCTTATTGTTCAGATTGGTGCCATTGTCAGTAATGATCTTCCTGGGGAGTCCGTATCGACAAATCAACTCCTTTTTTATGAATCTAACTACCACATTCCTTGTGACATTAGTATAAGAAGCTGCTTCGACCCATTTGGTGAAGTAATCTATCGCCACAAGAATGAAGCGGTGACCATTCGACGCTTTGGGTTCGATGGCCCCGATGACATCTATTCCCCACATAGAAAAAGGCCAAGGGGCGGACATAACATTCAGAGGATGTGGCGGAACATTGACATTGTCCGCGTATGCCTGACATTTATGACATTTCCTGACATGAGCGCAGCAATCATTTTCCATGGTGAGCCAATAATAACCGGCCCTAAGGATTTTTCTGGCCATAGCATGCCCATTGGCATGTGTCCCAAAGGAACCCTCGTGGATCTCCTCAATCATGAAGTTCGCCTCTTTGGCATCTACGCATCGTAGGAGGGTCATGTCGTGGTTTCGTTTGTATAGGATAGTACCACTTACAAAGAAACCAGTAGCCAATCTCCTCAATGTCCTTTTGTCATTGCCAGAAATCCCCGGTGGGTATTCTTTGTTCTCGACATACTGCTTGATGTCAAAATACCATGGTTTCCCATCCCGCTCTTCCTCTATTGCATAACAATATGCCGGCCTGCCTTGAGATTTGAATTCGATGTACGGCAGATCCCCGTGTGGGGCAAGTTGAAACATGGATGCCAGGGTGGCTAATGCATCAGCCATTTGATTCTCTTCCCGAGGTATGTGGTGGAAGGAAATGTTGTCAAAGTACTTGGCTAACCTCAAGATGTGAGTTTGATAGGGTATCAACTTCGAATCCCTAGTTTCCCATTCTCCTTTCAACTGGCGTATCACCAAAGCTGAGTCTCCATACACCTTGAGTAGTTTTACATCAAAATCAATGGCCGCCTGAACCCCAAGGGCGCATGCCTCGTACTCGGCCATATTGTTGGTACAATCAAAACCTAGCCTAGCCGTGAAAGGAATACACTAATCATCCGGGGATACAAGGACTGCCCTACTCCGTGGCCCATAGCATTGGATGCCCCATCGAAGCAAACAATCCATTTGTGTATGTCTTCGTGGGTCCGTTTCTCTTCAAACAGGGCCATGATATCTTCATCTGGGAACTCGGGGTGCATCGGTCGATAATCCTGAAGGGGTTGCTGGGCCAAATAATCTGCCAAAGTGCTTCCCTTTACCGCTTTTTGGGTGACATAAACGATATCGAATTCAGATAACAATACCTGCCACCTAGCGATTCGTCCCGTGAAGGCCGGTTTCTCAAAGATGTATTTCACGGGATCCATTTTGGAAATAAGCCACGTGGTGTGGCTGAGCATGTACTGCCTAAGCCGATGTGATGCCCACACCAGAGCACAACACGTCCTTTCCAGCATTGAGTAATTCATCTCACATGCGGTAAACTTCTTGCTCAGATAGTAGATGGCTTGCTCCTTTTTCCCAGAATCATCATGCTGACCCAACACGTACCCCAGAGACTCGTCCAACACGGTCATGTACAGGAAAAGAGGTCTTCCTGTTACAGGTGGCATGAGCACCGGGGGATTCGCGAGACTCTGTTTGATCTTCTCGAAGGCCTCTTGGCAGTCACTGTTCCACAGAACCGCCTGGTTCTTACGTAAAAGCTTAAAAATGGGCTCACAGGTAGGGGTGAGTTGCGAGATAAATCTCGTGATATAATTCAACCTGCCCAAAAACCCCCGAACCTGCTTCTCCGTGCGTGGTTCCGGCATTTCAAGGATGGCCTTCACTTTCTCGGGATCTATCTCTATCCCTTTCTGACTTACGATAAATCCTAGCAGCTTCCCCGACTTCACCCCAAAGGTGCACTTGGTTGTGTTCAGTTTTAATTGGTATTTCCGCAACCTTCCAAACAGCTTACGCAGATTGACAAGGTGTTCGTCCTCAGTCCGAGACTTAGCAATCATGTCATCTACGTAGACCTCTATTTCCTTATGCATCATGTCATGGAACAACGCCACCATGGCACGCTGATAGGTTGCCCTAGCATTTTTCATCCCGAAGGCCATCACTTTATAGCAGAATGTCCCCCATAGGGTGACGAAAGTGGTCTTCTCTACATCTTCGGGTGCCATCTTTATTTGATTATACCCCGAGAAACCATCGATAAATGAGAAAAGGGCGAATTTGGCTGTATTATCTACCAATATGTCAATGTGTGGCAGGGGAAAATTGTCTTTTGGACTGGCCCGGTTCAAGTCCCGGTAGTCTACACACATTCGAACCTTGTCGTCCTTTTTCGGGACTGGGACAATGTTGGCCACCCACTCCGGGTACCGTGCCACAGCTAAGAATCCTGCATCAAACTGCTTCCTTACTTCTTCTTTAATTTTTAAAGACATCTCGGGTTTCATTCCTCGTAACTTTTGCTTAACTGGAGAAGACCCAGGATTCAAAGGCAACTTATGCTGCACAATGTCGGAATCCAGACCGGGCATGTCTTGATACGACCATGCAAAGACATCTTGATACTCTTCAAGAAGGGTTATCAAGCCTTGGCGGATAGGCGTGGTCATACCGGTTCCTACCTTTACTTCTTTCTTTTCCTCCGTGGTCCCCAAGTTTACCAATTCGGTTTCTTCTTGGCGAGGCTTCATTTCACGTTCTTCCTGAGCGACCAACCTCTCCAACTCTGGTGACAGGACGTCCTCTTCCTCTTCCTCGTTTATCGTTTGGCTTATATCTTGATCGAAATCGATTGTCAAACCCTCGTTGTTAGGATCCTCAAAGAATCGACCCTCATATCTATACCAAACAAGACAAAAGAAACAAAAAACATGCTAAATGATATGAGAAAGGGTGGTACTGCAAGAACAGATGAAACAAGATCTCTTTGTTTATTTAATAAGGTAGGTTTCACAAAACAAAAGAGAACGGAAATCTATAGGCTCTAATTACATTGAATCAGCGGTATAGACTTTTGACTGGCTTATCACGCGCCAGTTCCCCACTTGGGAATCGGGGTGTCATGGTTGCACAAAACTTGGTGGGTCTTGAGGGAACTCCTCTCCTATTGCGGCCACCTCCTCCTCGGACACCATCCCAGCGCTGGTGAAACGCTGGCTAATACGGCCGGGCCATACCCTATCCGCCCGAAATCTTGATGGCACGTTCCTCCTCCCCGGCATCCCGGGTTCGTACCCTAATCCATACTTGTATGGATTTCCCTTGATATCGACCACGTCGGCATTCCCGAGGCAGTCCTTGCCTAGACCCATTCCGGGCTCAAATCCGTTCCTGAGCATAACACATGCCACCATTATGGCCGCGTTGGAGAGAGAATGTAGCGACGGACACCGAGGCACAGCTCACCACCTCAAAGGATTGGAAAGCCATTTCCAATGATTCTTCCACCGCTTCTACGTACGGTGCGGAGGAGGGGCAGCTCACTAACATATCCTCTTCACCCGACACTATCACTAAAAGTCCACCCACTGCGAACTTCAATTTCTGGTGAAGCATTGAAGGGACCACTCCCAGGGCATGAATCCACGGTCTTCCCAAGAGGCAGCTATAGGCGGGATTTATATCCATTACTTGAAACACCACATTGCAAGTGTGGGGGCCTATCTGAATGGGAATGTCGATTTCCCCCATTACTTCCTGCCGAGTACCATCAAAGGCTCGCACCACCATCGAGCTCGGTTTTAAATGTGACGCACTAAAAGGAAGCTTTTCCAAAGTGGTCTTCGGCATTACATTTAAACTCGATCCATTGTCGATAAGTACCTTTGCGACAACGTGGTCCATACATCTCACCGACATATGTAGAGCCTTGTTGTGTCCTCTCCCCTCAACGGGAATCTCTTCTTCCGCAAACGCGATGTAGTTGTTGGTGGTTATATGATTAATGATGCCTTCGAAACCCTCCACTGAGATATCATGTGCTACATGGGCATCGTTAAGGACCTTCAGCAATAGCGCACGATGAGGCTCGGAGTTTATGAGTAGTTCAAGCAAAGAGATCCTTGCTGGAGTTTTATTCAGTTGCTCGACTACCTTAAACTCGCTTTGTTGGATGAGGCGGAGGAACTCATGGGCCTCTTCCAAAGTCACTGTTTTTCCTTGAAGTCCTTCTTTCTTTTCGGCCCCTCTTACTACTGGAGGATCTACTTCTTTCGAGGGGGTGGCTATATCTGTGGGCTCTTGGACCATGGGCGCTTTCCCTTTAGAGGGTAATTCCGCCGGGTGAGGGGAAGCGAACACTCGACCACTGCGGGTTACGCCACTGAGGCCAGTGATGTTGGTTACCTTAGCTGATAGGGAGTCAACTTTGGTTGCAACTCTTTCACTGGACGCGGGAGGGGTATACTTCCACGGAACGGCCCTATTACTTTGATATGCAAATGGCGTTGGCTTGGGTGCTGTCCGGGGGTATATGGGTGTGGAGCCGGTCCTTTTTCTAGTAAAACATATCACTAGGGCCTTGGGGGTTAGAGGAACCTTCTTCTCTTTCGACTACATGCAAATTTGTGGTTCTTCCTTCCCTCCTATGGACACTTCAAGCTGCCCCCAGTCCATGAGCCGCTGAAGCAATTCTTCTACCGCGGGACAGGTTTCCATGTCGTGCGACTCCCCAAGGTGAAATAAACATTCGTCCTTTTCGCCTCCGCCACGGGAGACCATGCACGCCGCTTGCAGTGATTGATAGATGAAGCATCTAGAAGTAGCTATGTCTCCTAATCTCTTTGCCCGCAAGGGCCCATCCTCTTTGACGGCGTTCACGCTAGCCCCTCCATGACTAGCTAGCGGGTTGGTTTTAACATTTGGGCCTTCCTCCTGAAACGATAGCCAGCCGGCACTAATCAGGTGCTGCACCTTATACTTGAACGAGATGCAGGAGTCAATATTGTGTCCGGGAACTCCACTATGGTACACACACTTGGCACCCGGGTCATACCACTTGGGGTAGGGTGGCAGGAGAACCTTCCCGGGTATGGCCACCACCAAATGATTCTCCAATAATGAAGGCCATAACTCAGAGTATGCCATGGGAATAGGAGGGAAGTTGTCTTTCGGGGGCGGGTGCTGTGCATATTTATAGGTCGCGCCGGGGGCTGTATTATTAACTGGCCAGGGTGCGGCTGGAGCTGTGCGTTGGGTCAGCGCTCTTTCTGTTGCGGGTGGTCCTTTTACTTGAGTCGGGAGGGAGTTCCCATCTCGGATTAAAAAATTTGGGGGATTGTGCTGGTATGAGCTTTGGATATTTTGGGGTGCTTTCATCCACGTTGGGGCGGTGGTGACCGCGTGGGCATCTCCTTCCTTTTTCCTCGTGCCCACTACTGGGGCTCTTTTGTTGTTGTTGGGGGCCACATTGGAAGCATATTCGAACTTGCCTTTCTGTAGTCCAGATTCAATCCTTTCTCCGACGAAGACGAGATCCGCAAAGTTAGCTGGCATGTAGCCTATCAGCTTTTCATTGTAGAACGTGGGTAACGTATCTACCATAATTGTGATCATCTCCCTCTCCGTCATGGGTGGTACGACTTAGGCTGCGAGATCTCTCCATCTTTGGGCATATTCCTTAATGGACTCATGCTCTCGTTTAGTCATACCCTGAAGCTGGTTCCGATCGGGAGCCATGTCCGTATTGTACTGGTACTGCCTAATGAAGGCAGTTGCCAAGTCCTTCCATGATCGGATCTGGGAAGCTTCCAGATTGGTATACCATGCTACGCTGCCCCGGCCAAGCTGTCTTGAAAGAAATGGACCAACAATTTTTCGTCCGTAGAATACGCCCCCATCTTTCGGCAATACATCCGAAGATGCCCTTTCGGACATGTCGTCCCTTTGTATTTATCAAAGTCCGGTACTTTGAACTTGGGAGGAATGACGATATTAGGCACGAGACATAAATCCGCTAAGTCCGAGAATGGGTAATTGCCAAGGCCCTCGACTGCTCTTAACCTCTCTTCCAGCGCCTCAATCTTTCCCTTATCTTCTGCGAAGGGAAGAGATTCTTTTACGGGTGTGGGTGAGGCCGGGATATGGTGGACTATGTTCGGCTGGGGTAGTTCATGTGGGGACGGATCTTTGAGGTGGAGCAGGGGGCCAAGATGGGTATCTCCTTCCTCATCGTCTTGCCCGGGATAGTCGTCATAAGGCGGGAGTTGCCCCTCAAAAGTAGGGGCTTGGCTTAAATCTTCCGGGGTGGCATGGGGGGTGAAGTCCGGAGGCAGACCATAAGGATAAGCTTGCAGACTATACCTTCGACCGAACACGGCCGTGTTTCTGTCTAGGCCCGGATTCAAGGCGGGCTGCAGCACCGGCTCCGCTTCCCTAACTGTACTGGAGGCGGTTGCCATGGCTTTATCCTTTATGGTTTTCTGGAGTTTTAACATGACCTCCGAGATGGAAGCCATTTGATCTTTTAAGGCCGATAGATCGGCCGTCATCTGTTCCTGCACGCCCTCTTCATTATCCATTTTTCTGGATCGAGTGTTATAGGGGTGCCTTGGTGTTTTCTTAGTTATGATGAAATTCCTAAAGAAATAAACAACGGTGAGTATGCCACCAAAACATGAGTATGCCAATGGATGATCGGAGCACTTGGATCCACCCCAAGGTTTTTAGATAACGTAATGAGTCCAGAACTTCTTATTTTATAAAAAGAACAAAGCTTTCATCTAGCCAAGATTATACAAAGGTGTTACAAGAGAACCTAACGATTCCTAATTATATGGGCCATCAAATCTATCATGTGTTGACAGTAATTGATTAGCCCATGAATCTCCTCGGGGGTCGTACACACTTCGGCCATGGCTTTTGCTTTGGCTAATAGACGCGGGAGGTCTTGACTTCCATTCAAGGTCAAGGCGAACCTATCCATCCACATAGTCACTTCTTGATGCAATGCATCAATCACTCTCCCTCTTGCTTCTTTTTCGGCGTACACTTGTGCAAAATCCTCCACTAGCTTTTGTTCATGGGCCACAGACTGGTTCAACTCTTCCTTGTATTGCCCTATGATAGCTAGCATGCTTTGCTCCGTGGCTTCCAAGTGTTGAGCCAAACTCCTTTTGGACCTCGCGCAAGCAACTAACTCCTCTTTTAAGATCATGCCATGCACCCGTGACCGATCTCTCTCCTCTCTTCGGAGCTTGAGCTTATTGTTGCTACCCCACAATGCTCCTCGGAATTTCTCTCAGCCATATTCCTCCTTGCGGGCCCTTTTGGTTTCTTGTTCAAGGGCTCTTGCAGTGGCCGCATTTTCCTCTTATAACTCGGTGCACTCCTTACGGATGTGTGTAGCAGCTGATTTGAACTTCTCCTTGGCGAGTCTTGCCTTCCCTAGCTCTAATTTTAGAGCTTGGACTTCTTAATCTTCCTCTGGAGATTTGAAGTTCTCCTCATCGATAACTTTCAATTTGGAGAGCCAATCTAACCCTTGCGCATGAATTCTTAGCCATCCATGATAACCTCCGATGACGCCATTTCGGATGCCCCTAAGCTCCTTGTCTTTCTTCAACGGACTCCTCCACGCCTTGTGGATTCTTTGTATAACCTTGAGACCTTGCGCGCCTAGATCCCTCACAAGGAAAGGCGAGAGACTTTCTTCGGTTGGCGCTCCCCTCATGGGATACCCTAGTTGTCTTATGGCGAGTGCGGGATTATAATTAATACAACCCCTAGTCCCTATGAGTGGAACATTAGGGTAGTCCCCACACGAGAAAAGAACTCCTTCCTTGCCTTCCTTCCAATGAGGAAACCAATTGATCGCGATGCCCCCTATCCCAGCCAAATGTTGGTCCCAATCGACTCTTCCTTTTTTGGCGCATGAGCGACAGCTTTGAAGCGGACACGGGTGTCTCGTGTCTTGTCGGAATAGGTGTGAAATCAACCACACACAGAGAGCGGGTAAACAACAGACAATCCGTGCACTATTTTTCTCACACCTCCGGTCAAAGGTGTCAAACAAATCTGCCAAGATAGCCACCACTGGACTTTCCTTGCTATGGTGACATGCGAGGAAAGCATCAATGGCAGCTAAGTCTACCAAATCGTCAACGTTCGGAAAGAGGACAACCCCAAAAATCAGCAAAGCTAAAATATCCGCAAACGGGCCCCACTTCTCTTGGCTCGCCATATCCCTTGCCTTGCCTTCCAAGTATTTCCGTGGCAGGCCCACTATTCCATTGCGAATTTGCTTCATGCGATCCAACTCTTTTGCTGAATCTCCAATCACAGCTGCAATCTTGCTCAAGGAAGGAAGAAAGCCGGCGAAAAGATACAGTTTTCTCCCCCCGAGAGGGCATCCTAATATCTCTTCAAACTCTTCAATACTTGGCACCATTTGGAAGTCCCCTAATGTGAAACACCTCAACGAATGGTCATAGTATTGGGCGAGGGATACAACAGCTTCCGTAAATACCTCCGCTACGGTCAAATCTAGAATCTTCCCGTAAACTTTGCGGAAGGCTTGCCTTTGGAGGGGTCCCATCAATTGTCCCAATTCCTTGAGACTAGTGACATCTAGACCTTTAACCTTGACTTGATAAAACCTTTTGCCGTTTGGATTTGTCCCCATCATTTATCTAAAAAAGGGGTGGATCAAGACTCCGACACTAATGATGCAATGCGTATGCATGAAATAGAAAGAAAACAACACAAAAGGGTAATTCACACATACGAGACCGCGGAGATCCAATTTTAATGCTACGTTCGGGCATGATGGCGCCTCGACGTAGCATTAAAAAGGTTACGTATTACTCTAAAGAAACCAAACACCACTAGCAAAAACTATAACTAGTGTTATTTATCAAAAGATGCATGAGAACAAATGGCACGGAGCGTGTTTGCTCTTTGCCCCTATTTGGGAACCTATAGGATAATATCTAGGGGTCTCTAATAACTACTTCCCAACAATTTATAACTCACACGGCCGTTCTCTAGAGGAATCATCACTCAAGATAATAATATTGTGGCGGTATGGAATACCAGCGACAACACATTATAAAGAGAGAAAGCTCTAGACGAGGTTTCACTATTATCAAGCAAGTCGGAGACCTAGCATGATGATAGATTCACCTCCACTCCTTAAATTCCCATGAACCCGGGTATAGGGCCCTTTTTTACTCAAACCCCGTGGGTGCTTAGAATGCAAGTGTAAAGAATGCGAAATAGACAACAGTTATTTACATTTTTACACAGTTCAACAAATGCACACACGAAGTTTCACAAATCCACAATTCCTTAAAATAGGCCTAACTCACAAAAAATATCCCAGTGGAGTCGCCAACAGTCGGCAACGTTCCCTTTGCGGCGGGCCGAGCGAGGGGCGAGGCTCCCGGGTGCGCTTTCCAAAGGAGGAAAGATGCGCGGAGTCGCCACCAACGTTTATTTGTGGAAAA
>NW_021143643.1:0-14872 GCF_004193775.1 Glycine soja
ACTGTAATCGATTATTGCTAACTGTTAATCGACTACCAGAGAGTAATCACTTGGTAACTAGAAAATTGAGAAAATTTTGTAAAACAAATTGTACTATTGGTTTTTAAAAATTCTTTTAAACTTATCTATATGAAGTTTGACTTGTTGCTTCTTATTTCTTCTTGAATCTTGAATCTTGGATTGGATTCTTGATGCTTGATCTTGAGTCTGGAATCAATCACTTGGGCTTTTGCATCATCAAAATGCTGGTTCATCATCATGAAGCTTGCTTCTACAATACTAGGTCCTTTAGAGATTTTGGTACATCTTTGCATTGCTATGTACAATAGGAATCTTTTCTCTATTATGACCCCAATAGCTGTGAGTTGTCTTTATATGAGCCTGATCCTCTCCAGTTGCTGGATGACGTGAACCGTTGGTCTAGCCTGATTCATGGTTCTTAAGTCAATCTTCTTAGCCGTGTGGATTGTCTACTCTTCCTAGATGTAACCTTTGAATGCGGAGGGGATCTTGACGGTGTTCCTATGACCTGTGTAAATAAAACAAATCATTAATGTAAATCGATTACAAATAGCATACATTGGTTCAAAATTGTAAATATGCACATTAAATAAATCTGTTACAAATAACATAATATGATAACCATTACTTTGCTTGTTACACAGTTACGTAGGAATGTTCTCCCATAAACCTTCATCGTGATCATTATGATTTGCATGTACGACATCCAACTCATTTTCTTCAATTATTGAAGGCATTTTTGAGGAAAAAGCTGGAGTATCACAATGTCAAGTGTTGAATCATCATTTTGATGACTGATACCATTGGTCTTCCTTGTAGAACCACTGCAATCTTGAATCACACGAATCTTGGACATAAAACACCTGCCTAGCTTGTTCTGCCATAATGAAAGGTTCATCTTGTAAGCCACTTATTAAGGTCTACTAAAGTAATCCAATGGATCTCAATGCCACCTGTATTTCCATTACCCACTGACATTTAAAAATAGACACTCTAAATTGACTATGATCAAGCTCCTAGATTTCATCAATCACTCCAAAGTAAGGCATTGAGGCATGAATCAGGTTATTATCTGATGCACTACAAAAGTGTTCAAATTCAGCCTCAACACTGACCCCACTATTATGCACAACACTTTTATTATCTTGTGACTTTGTATAGAATGAAAAATTATTTATATCATACCCCTTCCAAGTGGGGACATTAAGATTTAGGCAACAACCAACAGTCTTAATGTTTTGGAAGCACTATCATCACTGAAGATTGTTTCTTTAAATAAGTTTATGAAAGTTCTATTATGCTCTTGCAACACTTTCAACATATTCATTTTGGGTGAATAGCTGCAACATGTTCTTTGTGAGTACGTACGTAGGGAAGAACCACTTGTGTGTTATTCAAGATATACAAATGTGCTTATGAGACCTCCCATCGAGTCATTGTTACAACATCATATCCTCGTGTACCCTTACCTCCCCGTGTCCGATCATGACGAGTTTCAGGAAGCCCAATAGATTGAACTGTTTCAATGTACTGTGAACAAAACTCTAGCTTTTTTAGAAACATATCTTTCAAAAATGGAAGCTTCTGGTGGGCATTGATTCTTAGTATAACCCTTTAACACCTTCATGTACCACTTAATTGGATACATCCATCATGTAAAAATAGGACCCCATAACCAGATCTCCCTCACGAGATGAACAATTAGGTGAAAAATTATGTCAAAAAATGATGGAGGAAAATACATCTCCAATTGACAAGGACAATGGCAGACTCAATCTCCAAATCATCCAATTGTCGAGGGTCGATGACATTGCTACAGATAGCATTAAAAACAAAGCACAAACGAGTTATCGCAACCCTAACTTTTTCATGCAAGATACCATGAATCGCTATAGGTAATAGCTGTTGTATTAAGAAGTGACAATCATGAGACTTCAAGTCAACCAATTTCAGATCATTGAGGGATACAAGGTGACATAGCTCCATGTGGAGCTTGTAGGCCTTGGATCTTCTTCATCAATGGAATCCTTTGCTTCTTGAAGTTCAATGGTAGCAGAATGGAGAAGGAAGAAAGATGATTGGAGACGCCACTTCAAGGAGAAGATGAGTCAAGCATGTTGGATCAAGTAGCCTCAGAATAATTAAGAAGGGGGGGGGGGTTGAAATAATTATTAACGAAACTTTACTAATTAAAATTTACCCTTCTTAGGCTTTTACTATGTTGTTAAGAAAGTAAAGAACAAAAATATAAACTTAACCAAAAGTAAAAGTAGTAATTAAAGTGCACAATGGAAATTAAAGAGTGTAGGGAAGAAGAAGACAAACACAAGAGTTTTATACTGGTTCGACAACAACCCATGCCTACATCCAGTCCCCAAGCGACCTGCGGTCCTTGAGATTTCTTTTCAACCTTGTAAAATCCTTTACAAGCAAAGATCCACAAGGGATGTACCCTCCCTTGTTCTCTTTGAACAACCTAGTGGATGTACCCTCCACTAGAACTGATCCACAAGAGATGTACCTTCTCTTGTTCTCAGTTACAACAACCCAAGTAGATGTACCCTCTACTTGTACCACAAAGGATGTACCCTCCAATGTGTTAAGACAAAGTTCTCAGGCGGTTAGTCCTTTGAAACTTTGTGAAGGGGGAAACAAAAGAATTCTCAGGCGGTTAGTCCTTTGAAATATTTTGTTTATGGGAAAGGCAAGAATCAAAAGAATTCTCAGACTGTGTCATTTTGAATTCTTTAATGTCGCAACATGCCCTTTCGGGGGCGAGCGAGGCGAGGCTCACGGGTGCGCTTTCCAAAGGAGGAAAGATGCGCGGAGTCGCCACCAACGTTTATTTGTAGGAAACGTCGGAAAAACCGAAGGAAACCGGTCAAAATGAAAATTCTAAGTTCGGGAGTTGTATTTATGTTTGAGGAAGGTATTAGCACCTCTCACGTTTGTCTCAAAGGACAACAGCCTATTTTTTAGAATTGTGGAAATTGTGTTATCTTAACTTTTATTTTCTTTTTATTTTTGAGGTCGACAAAAGCGGGGCTCTTGCTCCTACGTACCCTCCATCAAAGAGGAAATCAGACCTACGTAGTTCTTTCTTAAGAGTGAATCAAGCGATTCTTTTTACTTGAAAGGTGATCATTTTAAGGCGTTGGACCTTAAAAATGATCCATTTACTTGATAAGGAAAACTGAAATGATAAACTTTCAAACCCCATTTAATGACCCTTTTTTGTGGATGAGCTTGACTAGGCGAGTTGATTTTAGCCTTAGTTTCACTTTAGTTATTAGTCAATTCGATTAAGAATGAGAAATCCCAAAGAGAAAACGTCCGATTGATTTTTCGCTTTATTTTACTAAAAGGTATTTTTTGATTATTTTATTATTATTTTACCTCTTTTTTGATTTCCAACATGGTTACGGCACGACCGAACGGTCGGAATTCATTTTAACAGAAATTAACGGATGATACAATTCAAATGATCGGTGGAAATTTATTTTATTTTTAGATTAGGCGAGAAACGACTTAAATAAATGACTGAAGCACGTCAAAAGGGTGTATAGAAAGCGAATGAAAACGAGAATAAAAGTACATGAAACAAAATATGGACCACCATGGGTACATAGAATGAATTGAAAAGCTCGGTTTGAGGTACTAACCAGTTGAAAACTGAAGAAAACGAAGAACGAACGATGAATGTCGAAGAACGGTTGAAAATCTTCGCGTAATTACTCACGGAAACGTTACGGAAATGTTACGGAAGTGCCTCGGCTTGGATTTTCTTCACGGAAACAATTTTCCTCAGCAATTTCGAGAGAATAAGAAGTGTTAAGAAGGCCGAACCCTTTTCTTCTTCACTCCTCCCCCTATTTATAGCAAAATAGGGGAGGAGCTTGCCACCCAGCTCGCCCAGGCGAGCAAGGTTGCTTCCTCCAGAAGCAACCGCCTTCTGGAGGAAGAAACTGGAAGGCCCAAGTGGGCCTAATTGCTATTTGTACCCCCCCTTTTTACTAAATGCATCCCCCTTTACCTTTTTTGGTAATTCTTTTTCCGTAATGTTACGATACTTATTTTCCTTCCGCAAGGTTACGAATCCTTACGGATTATGTACTTACTCTTTTTTAGCTTTCGAAGAAGTTATGGAAACTCACAAATTGTGCAAAAACACCTCCTTTTGATTTCCGTCACATTACGGAATTTCACGGATCACGTAAGCCTGCCTCCTTTTGATTTCCGGCACGTCTCGGGACTTCACATATTGTGCAACAAAGGGTGCCAAGTATCTCGAAGCGGCCAATCAAAGGTTGCATATCATCAAATAATAATCCCCGGACGAAATTAGGGTATGACAGTTGCCCCTCTTTACTTACCTCTCATCGGAGATAAGAGGAAAGCAAAGATAAGACACTGATTTTGTCTGTCCTGCCCTTTCCGTGATTAGTCTATAACGACTCTCGTCTCTCCTTCTTCTTTCTCTGCACAACACAAAACAAAATACAAACAACAACAAGAACAACAAATATAATATACATATACACTTATACACATGTTTGGCGAAGGAACCGATCCGGAAAATAATAAAAAACATATTTCCCAGTCACCGGAGGCTCCGCGCTTGATAACGGAGGACACATGAACAGCGCTAGGCGATGAATTCATGGGTCTCTGAAAGATTGAGAATGGAGAATTGGAAAACAGCGCTAGGCAATGAATTCGCGGGGCTCCAGACTCGATGGTGGAGGACACATGAACAGCGCTAGGCAATGAATTCATGGGTCTCCGAATAAGAGTGGAGAATGGAGAATTGGCGAACAGCGCTAGGCAATGAATTCGCGGGGCTCCAGACTCGTTGGTGGAGGACACATGAACAGCGCTAGGCAATGAATTCATGGGTCTCCGAATAAGATTGAGAATGGAGAAATGGCGAACAACGCTAGGCAATGAATTTGCGGGGCTCCAGACTCGTTGGTGGACGACACATGAATAGCGCTAGGCAATAAATTCATGGGGCTCCGAAAAAAGTGGAGAATGGAGAATTGGCAAACAGCGCTAGGCAATAAATTCGCAGGGCTCCAAACTCGATGGTGGAGGACACATGAACAGCGCTAGGCAATGAATTCATGGGTCTCCGAAAAAAAGTGGAGAATGGAGAATTCACGAACAGCGCTAGGCAATAAATTCGTGGGGCTCCAGACTCGATGATGGAGGACACATGAACAGCACTAGACAATAAATTCATGGGGCTCCGGATAAAAGTGGAGAATGGAGAATTGGTGAACAGCGCTAGGCAATAAATTCGCGGGGTTCCAGACTCGATGGTGGAGGACACATGAAAAGCGCTAGGCAATAAATTCATGGGGCTCTGGATAAAAGTGGAGAATGGAGAATTGGCGAACAGCGCTAGGCAATAAATTCGCGGGGCTCCAGACACGTGGGTGGAGGATGCATGGAAAGCGCTAGGCAATAAATTCATGGGGCTCCGAAAAAAGTGGAGAATGGAGAATTGGCGAACAGCGCTTGTAACATCCTGGAAATTTCTACCCGGAGTTTACGGAAACGATGTATTTTGAATGATTATATATAAGTATTATTCAGTGTCTATGCCTATATGTTCTTGGTAGAAGTAGGAATAGTGGGGGCAAGATACGCGGGTTAGACTAATTAAGGAAGAGAAATCCATAACTGAGAGGTTATGGGTTAATTCTTAATTAATTAGTTTAAAAATCATCGTTTTGCGTGCGACTTAAAATTTAACGAAACCAACCTCTAAACCACGCTCGGGGTTTTATTCTGAGCGTTTTGATATATATATTGCTTGCTTTCGAAAACTGGCCCCGGCGGACGCAGAGAAACGTGAGAAACTGGAATCAGAGAAACGGCACGCAAACCGAGGCAGGATTTTAGCGTTTCAAAGGTCAGATTTTTCTCACTTTTGTGACTGAGTATGGGTCACAGTCAAAAAGAGAAAGTGGGCCCTTTTGCTCCAATCAAATAGGGACATGTGGCAGAGCTTAAATAAAATAATAGAAAAAGAGAAAACCCTTTTATTTAAGACCAAAAAGCTTTTCTCTCTCTTCACTCAGCCCCCACACTTTTTTTTCAGAACAGCTCTCTCTCTCCCTTTTCCTCACGTTGCTTTTTTCCTTCTCCTCCATTCTCCATTGAAGCTCCACACAAAGCTTCAACCTTTGGTGCTCATTTCTGCCCCAAATCGTGAAAGGAGAGCATTTTCGGGGTCGTGAAGTGCGTGGCTACGAGTGGGACTTCGAAAATTCAGGTTTGGGTGGACTTCTTTCTCTCTTAAATTTTCGTGGGTATGGGGTTTTGGGAGATATGATGGGTGGTTTTGTTAGTTTTCTGCTGTGTGATGATTATTTGTGAAGGCATTTGCTGAAAACTTGTTGAAATTACCATGTTTGGATGAGTTAGACATACTCATTCTATTTTAGGGTTTTTGTGATGATGTTTGTGATGTTTATATGCTGAAATTGCTGATGGAAAACTGTTAGAGATGAAGGGTAGAACTAACCTAGGGTTAGAAAGTGAGAATGTGATGTTATGAGTGGAAAAAGAGTGAGACTTTGAGAGTTGGAAGGCTAAGTCTGAATTCTGTGGTAAATGGAGGTTAGAGTGAGTTAATACTAGCTTGAAATGTCATTTAGAACATGTGAGAAAGGTTAGGCTGAGCTAGAGAGAAAAACAAATGACCAAAGTGAACAAAGAGCCATTGCTAGGGCAAATTTGGGTGTTGAAGAGTCAAATTTTGATTTGGTGGAATTTTAGGTGTAAATTCAGTTTGAGCAAGTTTAGATTGATGTTATGGACTTGTGTGAGGTGAGAGTTTGCTTCAAATTTACCTCATTCTAAATTTCACTTTTCAAACCTAGAAAACCCATTGAATTGAGGGGTTTTGGACACCTAGATTTTGTGTTGCTGTGGTTTGAAGCTTGACCTTGGTTTAGACATGATTGATACATGATTTGGGACTTGTAGGATTTGATTTGGGCAAGATTGGATGAGGGGAAGTGTGGTTTTCGAAATCTGCATTTTGTGCAGATTTTTGCTGTGAAATTGTGCAGCAAGATTTTACACAAGTGCAGAAAAATACTAGGCATTTGCTGGTTGTGGAAAGAGCAGTGCAGAATGAGTTCTGGATGTTTGCTAGTAGATCCCAACGGTCAAAATGTAGGCTTATGTACTAGAGACTTCCAGTAAAAATTTGGAGTCGATCCAACGGTTAACGAATTGGAACGAAGGAATTGTTACTGGGGTCTTTAAGTGAGAAAAGCTGTGATTTGGTTGGTGTTTTGGCAGAGTTTCTGCCTTTGCTCTGTTTTGCTTGGCTGTGATAGCTTGTGCTGTTTGAATGTTGTTTTGCTTGGATGTTGTGGAAGCTTGGGAGGATTGATGGGGACCCGGTGTTGAGAGAAACGAGGATATGGGCTACGTGGGAGTACGTGAGCTCAGTTGGAGGTGGGCAACAGGGGATGGTGGGTTTATGCGCGCATTGTGGATGTGGAAAAACTTGTTGTGCACCATCGCCCGACCGCCACCTAGTACCACATGTGATGGGTACCCCATAATCCTACAAGCTTGAGATGAGGAAGTGTTGAAGGGTGAAACTTCCTGCTTTTATTGTTGACCACAGAGTGGTACCTGGAGATATGTCGCGGGGGTCAGGAGACCTTGGGGACGTCAGGTGGGGTGCTATTGCCCAAAACCAAGCTTGACCAATCCCGACCCAACCCGGGCATAGTCGGTCAGTGAGAACCTGTGATGTACCTAAACAGGCGAGCTCCTGGCAGTCAACAGATAAAAGGAAAACAAGACCACAAAGCAAGGAGGCTTGTGGTGGCTGGCCAGCTGTGAATTTTGTGTAATATGTGGTTTGTGGCCTCTGGTAATCGATTACCAAGGGTGGGTAATCGATTACAAGGCTTAAAATTGAGGACAGGAGGCTAAGATGGTCTCTGGTAATCGATTACCAAGGGGTGTAATCGATTACCAGGCTTGAAAACGAAGTCAGGAAACTTAGGGAGTCTCTGGTAATCGATTACCAGCCTGTGTAATCGATTACACAGAGGAATGGGTCACTGGTAATCGATTACCAGGCATGTGTAATCGATTACACAGTGTATTATTGCATATTTCATGTCCTGAGGCTGTGTAATTCAAGTTTAGCCTCTGGTAATCGATTACCAAGGTTGTGTAATCGATTACCAGAGATGAAAAGCCTTAAGATACTCCTTTTAACGTCATGTAGTGGTTATGAGGTGCATTGTGTGCAGCGCAGTTAGATTCTTGTGAAAGAGTCTACCCCTTTCTCTTCTTTCTTGTAGATCGTGATGGCGGCGCAGCTAATCCGTGATCGAGTAGAGATGGAGTGCCTAGAGGGAGCTTGGGAGACCCTCGAAGGCAACACGAGGTGCCGATTTCGGGGCACCATTCGATTCACGGCTACTTCTTTGGTGCATCCAGATGAACCTGCACGGACGCTTCAGCGCACTGTGGAGTGGATACTACCCACGCCTACACCATATCGTCTAGTGGAGCCCGTTCAAGTGATCGAGGTAACGTCATCCGAGGAAGACCCTGAGGAGGACCTGGAGGAGCTACCTCCTGAGCCTGCTGTGGATGCCCTTGACTTTCTAGAGGGTGATGAGGATCCACTTCTTGAGGTGGATTCTCCCGAGGAAGTCATGTCGGCATCTGAGGCAGACTCTACGGAGGATAGTGGCCCGAGGGAGATGGCGATCAGCGGAGGCTCTTCATCCTAGTGGACAGCTTTTTGGATTAGTTTTGTATACTTTTTGAGGGTGGGTGTATCTAGGACTGACTGTTAGGTTTACTCTTTTGTTTTTGTATGGGTAGACCTGATGTATAGGAATTTGATGATTGTATACATGTGGCTGAAGCCACCACTATGGACACCTTTGCTCTGGATGACACTATATATTTTGTAAAACTCCCATATTTTGGACAGCTTTAAATGATGATTGCATTTATGATCGATCTTGTTATTTGAAAAGAAAGCATTAGCAACTTTATTTGTAAAAGAATTTACCGACTGTACTTTATCCTTTTATTTTCACGTGACGACCTAAAGTAATGGTTGGTATATTCTTCTTTTTGAAACAGCAAAATAATTTAGAGAATTATGAGCGGTAAGAAAGAAATGACTCCGAGTAGAGTTGTGAACTGGCCATTCAGGACTTTATAGTGAGGATTTTCCTTCTAAACCTAGTTATGGTGAAAAGAGAAAGAAATGAAAAAGAAAACGAAGAAAAAAAAAAATTATCATGGTTTTTGTTATTTAAATTATTACTATTAAACCAGTCATTAATTTAGGGACGCCACAATTGGTGGTATCAGAGCAAAAGTTGGATTCTAGTGAACCTGTTATGGTCTTGCTGTGTGAATGCTGTGTATCTCTGAAACTTGGAAGTAGGTTTCGGGGAGTGACGTTAAGTCACACATTGTGTGTATTTCTGCCTTCTTATCTTGAGCATGGATGTGTGACTGATTCACAAGATTGTTGTGTGTATAAGTATGTATAAAGAGAAGGATGTTGTTATAACTGTCATAGCCTGTGTGGTACACTCTCTCTTTAGGGTTTCTTGGGTGCTAATAGTTTCCCTACAGGATAGGTATGGCAGGACGTGGTAGGGATCAGAACCGTGATGTCCTTGACCGCATCACCGCTGTGCTGGAAACTCTAGTGCAGGAACGTGATGTGGAGCCGGCGGAGTATCGGGGACTCATGGCTTTCCGTAAGAACCACCCGCCAAAGTTCAGTGGAGACTATGATCCGGAAGGTGCTAGGTTGTGGTTAGCTGAGACGGAAAAGATTTTCGAGGCGATGGGTTGCCTTGAGGAGCATAAGGTTCTTTATGCGACATTTATGCTCCAAGGGGAGGCTGAGAATTGGTGGAAGTTCGTGAAGCCTTCGTTTGTTGCACCTGGAGGCGTGATTCCTTGGAATGCCTTCAAGGACAAGTTCTTGGAGAATTACTTCCCGCGAGATCTCAGGAAGCGGAAGGCGAGGGAATTTCTGGATTTGAAGCAAGGAAACATGTCTGTTGGGG
This sequence comes from Glycine soja, assembly GCF_004193775.1. NCBI lineage: Eukaryota > Viridiplantae > Streptophyta > Magnoliopsida > Fabales > Fabaceae > Glycine > Glycine soja. Next base: position 10,110 of record NW_021143643.1, read on the forward strand.
AGTACACGGCTAAGTTTAATGAGCTTCTGCAGTATTGGCCTCAATACCAAGATGCTCGGAATGAGGAAGATTTATGTGCTCAGTTTGAGAATGGGCTTCGGTTGGAGATCCAACAGGCGGTTAGTTATATGCAGATTACGGATTTTAATCAGTTGGTGACAAAGTGCAGGATTTTTGAGGACAAGATGAAGGAGAGGCAAGCTAGAGGTGTTGGAGGACCTCAGAGAAACCATCCTTTTAGGGGGAATGGTAACAAGAGGATGAAGCCGTATGCTAGCAACAAGGGGAAGCAACCTATGGCTGCCTCCAACATGAGCCAGTCAAGGGGGACTGGGGTACAATGCTTTCAGTGTGGAGGACTGCATCTTAAGAGGAATTGCCCACAGCTCCAGCAGACACAGGAGAACCGTTGTTATGTGTGTGGCAAGGTGGGCCATTATGCTCGAGAATGTAGGGTGACCGGGAGACCGGCGGTAACTGCCAATTCCAACACCGTCAATCGTGGACCCACTAATTCCACAAGGAGCGGTAATGTTAGCAACAACAACACTAGTGGTGGAAGACCAAAAGTACCCTCTCGGGTATTTGCTATGAGTGGCTCAGAAGCGGCCGCCTCCGACGATTTGATACGGGGTAAGTGTTTGATTGCTGATAAACTACTAGATGTACTTTATGATTCAGGTGCCACACATTCTTTCATATCTCATGCATGTGTGGAGAGGTTGGGGTTATGTGCGACGGAGTTGCCATATGATATGGTGGTGTCTACTCCGACGAGCGAGCCTGTAACCACCTCTCGGGTGTGTTTGAAGTGTCCTATAATTGTTGAGGGTCGATCTTTTATGGCGGACTTGATTTGCCTACCTTTAGCTCATCTAGATGTGATCTTGGGGATGGATTGGTTATCTACTAACCATATCTTTCTAGACTGTAAGGAGAAGATGCTAGTGTTTGGTGGAGATGTAGTTCCACGTGAATCTTTGAAAGAGGATGCAGCCAACGAAGAAACGGAAGATGTTCGAACTTACATGGTGTTGTTCTCTATGTATGTGGAAGAGGACGCTGAAGTTAGTTGTATACCGGTGGTGTCAGAATTTCCAGAAGTTTTTCCGGATGATATTTGTGAATTGCCACCTGAGAGAGAAGTGGAATTCATTATTGACTTGGTGCCTGGGGCGAATCCAGTGTCGATTGCGCCTTATAGAATGTCTCCGGTAGAACTAGCAGAGGTGAAGGCACAAGTGCAGGATCTTTTGAGCAAACAATTTGTTCGTCCAAGTGCATCACCCTGGGGAGCACCGGTCTTGTTGGTTAAAAAGAAGGATGGAAGTATGAGGATGTGTGTAGACTACCGGCAGTTAAACAAGGTCACTATCAAGAACAAATATCCGCTACCAAGGATAGATGATTTGATTGACCAATTAAGGGGAGCAACGGTATTTTCGAAGATAGATTTGCGATCGGGGTATCATCAAATCCGAGTTAAGAAGGAAGATATCCCAAAGACTGCGTTTCGGACTCGGTATGGGCACTACGAGTATTTAGTCATGCCATTTGGAGTGACTAATGCTCCGGCTATTTTCATGGACTATATGAACCGTATATTCCATGATTACTTGGACCAATTTGTGGTTGTGTTTATTGATGATATCCTAGTGTATTCAAGGAATAAGGAGGAGCATGAGAAGCACTTGAGGATTGTGTTGCATATCCTGAGGGATAGGAAGTTGTTCGCCAAATTGTCAAAATGTGACTTTTGGTTGGAGAAAGTGCAGTTCTTGGGGCACGTGATTTCTAAGGATGGGGTTGCGGTGGATCCAAACAAGGTGGAGTCGGTTATGGAGTGGCAACAACCGACAACTCCAACGGAGGTTCGAAGTTTCTTGGGGTTAGCTGGCTATTATAGAAAATTCATTGAAGGATTTTCTAAATTGGCATTGCCCCTAACTAAGTTAACTCGTAAGAATGAGAAGTTTGTCTGGAATGAGAAGTGTGATCAAAGTTTCCAAGAGTTGAAGAGGCGGTTGACGACAGCTCCAGTGTTAATTTTGCCCGACCCTAAGAGAACATTTGAAGTGTATTGCGATGCAAGCGGGCAAGGCTTGGGATGTGTGTTGATGCAAGAGGGAAGAGTAGTGGCTTATGCTTCACGTCAATTACGTCCTCATGAAGTTAACTATCCGACTCATGACTTGGAACTAGCAGCGATGGTCTTTGCCTTAAAGATTTGGAGGCATTATTTGTACGGTGCTCGTTTTGAAGTTTTCAGTGATCACAAGAGTCTCAAATACTTGTTCGATCAGAAGGAACTCAATATGAGACAACGAAGATGGATGGAGTTCCTCAAGGATTATGATTTTGGACTTTCCTACCATCCAGGAAAGGCTAATGTAGTAGCCGATGCGCTAAGCCGAAAATCTTTACATGTTGCGACTATGATGAGTTTGGAGCAGAGATTGATAGAGGAGTTCCGAGATTTGAATCTAGCAATCGAGGTGCGACCCAAGAGCTTATTTGTGGGAACATTGCAGATTACCAATGAATTTGTAGACCACATACGCGAGGCTCAAGGGGATGATCCGTTTTTGCAAGGCAAGGTGTTAGATGTAATGGGGGATAGGGGTGTGGAGTTTGAGAAGGATACAACCGGGTTAATTAGATTCAAGGGGAGGATATGTGTGCCATCTCTAGATGATTTGAAAGTTCAGATTTTGGAGGAAGCACATAAAAGTCGTCTTAGTTTCCATCCAGGAATGACTAAGATGTACCAAGATTTGAAGAGAAGTTTTTGGTGGCATGGCATGAAGAAAGATGTAGCCGAATATGTAGCAAGATGTTTGACATGTCAAAAGGCTAAGGTTGAGCACCAGCGACCATCGAGAGAATTGAAGCCATTGGAGATTCCGGAATGGAAATGGGAGAGCATATCTATGGATTTTGTATCTAGTTTACCCAAGACTAGTCGTGGGCATGATGCCGTGTGGGTCATAGTAGATCGACTCACCAAATCTGCTCATTTTATTCCGGTGAATATGAAGTATAGAATGGAAAAGCTAGTGGAGTTGTACATCAAGGAAGTAGTAAGGTTGCATGGAATTCCTTCTAGTATTGTATCTGACAGGGATCCGAGGTTCACTTCGCGATTTTGGACGAGTCTACATGAAGCCTTGGGGACAAAGCTGAAGCTTAGTTCAGCTTATCATCCTCAAACAGATGGTCAGACTGAACGAACCATTCAGACTCTAGAGGATCTACTTAGGGCGTGTATTATAGAGCAACAAGGTAGCTGGATGGATTGTTTGCCGTTGATTGAGTTTACTTACAACAATAGCTACCAAGCCAGTATTGGTATGGCTCCTTTTGAAGCTCTATATGGACGAAAGTGCAAAACTCCTATTTGTTGGTATGATGATGGAGAAGCAGTACTTCTTGGACCTGAAATGCTACAACAGATTAATGAACAAGTGAGGTTGATTCGAGAGAAGATAAAAGCATCTCAGGATAGGCAGAAGAGCTACTATGATAGAAGGAGGAAGCCACTAGATTTTCAGGAAGGAGAACATGTGTTTTTGAAGGTTTCTCCCTTAACCGGAGTCGGAAGGGCTCTTAAAGCTAGGAAGTTGACACCCAAGTATCTAGTCCATATCAGATTTTGAAGAAGATTGGGCCTGTAGCTTATCATATCGCCTTACATCCGAGTTTATCGAATTTGCATCCTGTGTTCCATGTCTCTCAACTGAGACGGTACAACCCAGTCCATCACATATACTTGCAGTGGGACGAGGTACAGGTGAAGGATAACCTACCTATAGAGCCAACCTCAGGAAATCACTGACCGAAGGACGAAGTCGTTGAGAGAAAGGAGATCGCGTTGGTGAAGGTGCAGTGGGAACGATGAGGGTGATTCTACATGGGAGTTGGAAGATAGGATGAGAGAATTGTACCCAAGTTTGTTCATAGAGTAGTAATTTCGGGACGAAATTCCTAAAAGGGTGGGAGTATTGTAACATCCTGAAATTTCTACCCGAGTTTTACGGAAACGATGTATTTTGAATGATTATAATATAGTATTATTCAGTGTCTATGCCTATATTTCTTGGTAGAAGTAGGAATAGTGGGGCAAGATACGCGGTTAGCTAATTAAGGAAGAGAAATCCATAACTGAGAGGTTTGGGTTATTCTTAATTAATTAGTTTAAAAATCATCGTTTGGTGCGACTTAAATTTAACGAAACCAACCTCTAAACCACGCTCGGGTTTTTTCTGAGCGTTTTGATATATATATTGCTTGCTTTCGAAACTGGCCCCGGCGGACGCAGAGAAACGTGAGAAACTGGAATCAGAGAAACGGCACGCAAACCGAGGCAGGATTTTAGCGTTTCAAAGGTCAGATTTTTCTCACTTTTGTGACTGAGTATGGTCACAGTCAAAAAGAGAAAGTGGGCCCTTTTGCTCCAATCAAATAGGGACATGTGGCAGAGCTTAATAAAATAATAGAAAAGAGAAAACCCTTTTATTAAGACCAAAAAGCTTTTCTCTCTCTTCACTCAGCCCCACACTTTTTTTCAGAACAGCTCTCTCTCTCCCTTTCCTCACGTTGCTTTTTTCCTTCTCCTCATTCTCCATTGAAGCTCCACACAAAGCTTCAACCTTTGGTGCTCATTTCTGCCCCAAATCGTGAAAGGAGAGCATTTTCGGGGTCGTGAAGTGCGTGGCTACGAGTGGGACTTCGAAAATTCAGGTTTGGGTGGACTTCTTTCTCTC
>NW_021143644.1:0-33903 GCF_004193775.1 Glycine soja
CCCAAGACCTAAGGTATCGTTAATCATTTAATAAATTATTTGTTTTACGCATTTTTTTGGATATATAATTTTAAATAAAAAATCTACTATAATTAATTGATATTTGAAATAAAAAATGAAAAATAAATAAATATACTAGTATGAAGTAACAAATTCCTTATCTATCAAGGAAGCTGCTACAATCCAAATTTATAACAAAAAAGTTTATTAATAAATATAAATATACATTCACTTTAATTAGAATGTTTTAATAAAATTACTGTATATAATAAATTACTCGAATCACAAATTACTGTATATAATAAAATTTTTAATTTTATAATAATTATTTAAAAGTTATATGTATGGTAACTGTTAATTAATTATAATAATATATATAAGAAATTTTACACTATTAAAATTAAACTCTTTAAACTCTCGTGTTCAATACGATTTTGTAAGCTCCTCCGTCAAATATCCAGATGGAATGTACTAGAAAAATCCAGATGGAGCGAGCATTCTATAGCAATTTTTTTTTTTGTTACATAAGAAAAGAATTATAAAATAATTTAAATACTCTTACAAATTACGTAACTTTCTTTGAATGCCTTATCCAAACACACAGTAGAATTTTGCACAAATAAAAAATCTGATATGAATTTTTAATTAAATAGATCGTTATCTTTGAACTATTTGGTTTGATTTACTTGGTTGATTACATTTCGAAAATTATAATTTCGCTTTCATTAAGAATTTGAGCTGAGTCTGCGGTCCATATTTTTTCTATAATAAAGGTGATAGACTGATAGCCGTGTCTCACCTAAGAAAGAACGCCCTAACTATAGGAATTTGAATCATAGAAATGTGGGCATTATTAATTACTAAATAAAGATTAGCCACGGAAGAAATTTTATTATTGTATTATTTTATTTGATGCAACTTCTACTTTTTTTATATCGATAAATTTTAATTGTTAATTTTTATAGTTGGAGGAATCAAATTTATGATTTTTTTTCTTTCTTTAACCTATTAATCAATCTTATATTTCATTAGTTAACTCCTACTTTAATATATCCTCTATGAAAATGCGTCAGAAAATAGAGCTGGTAAATGAAAACTCCATTATTTTCGTGTAAACCCATCGCACCATTCGCTAGCGAAAATATCCCACTAGAGTAGCAAAGGATATTTACAAGCTAGGGAAATAAGACGTGGGCATTATTTTCATGTATGACTATAGTTTTTTTTTCCCCATAAGCATGTACTTGATAATTAGACCCGAGAGCAATAATTGGTATATCCATGCATGAAAATAAGATGATTAATCATATAATCATATATGAAATATTAAAATTTAATGTAAACAAATCACATGATTTTAAAAAAAATTCACATGATATTAAATTTAATTATTTATATTTTTTATATGATCTAAATTTAATTATTTTATTTTCATATAAGATATTTTCTCTTATATGATATGTAATCTATATATGTTTCCATTTTATAACATTAATAAAAAGAAGCAAATTGTGCAAGGGAAAACAACAATTGGTAACTAAGCAACTTGTAATTGGTTGACTGCTACCTTAATATACTTTATGCACTCCATTCCCCAATCCTCCTCTGAAACTATTTTTCCTCCCTAGGAATAGTCAACTGCAACACGATGCAAGATGCCAGTTATGATAAAACCAAGATTCTCGCGGTGTTTGCATTCTGGTCAAACAGGTGAAACATCTATTTCTTTTTACTAAAGATAAATCCAAGTTCTTGCATTTCCAAAGTTAGATGTTGCTAATTGCTATTGCAACTTACAAAAGTCAAAGCTCAAAACGGATGGTTTGACTTCTTGGAATTTATAATTGCTTTTGTGATTAAGAGAGTCTTAATTGAACAGAGTATTTGAATGTTGTAAATTTTATAATATCATATTTTAATTTTTATGAATAAAAATAATTACTTTTTATGTCTATCCTTCAATATGTCACAAAAGTATATATTTACGGTTTGTCTCAAGGAAGTCCTTGAATTAATGATAGCATACATTGAATGAGCAAACGGCTGCTTTGAATGAATGCAATGTCCAGGGAGGCTTTTTAGTGTAAGAAGTAATAATTGGGTACTTGGCATGTAAAGATTGAAAATATTGATTAAAAAATGATAAAAAATTCATTCACGAAGCAAAAGTTAGTTTACTTTTATCTTCTTGAAATAATTCATGTCATATTTCTTAAGTAATAACATGCATGACTGGCTGAAATTTAAAAAAAAAATTGTGGGTGATTTTAAAAACCGCTAATATTTATTTTAAAATTTAAATTATAATTTTTAATGGTTAAAAAGTACCAGAATTAATTAAAAAAAGACAGATCTTGATGTAAAAGCACCTTAACAAAACTAAATCATTTACAAGCCTCAATAACAGCACCACAATCTAATAGCAACATCTAGCGTAAAAAATGTTTACTTGCCTACTGCATCATTCAAAGCATCTGAAATCCATTTGCCATAATTCACATAGAAATCTAACAGCATGTTTGAAAGAAGTAAGTTAACGATAAGGCCAAAATCTCTCCAATCCAAATCTTTTAACTTCGTCGTCATTCGTCACGGTCCAGAGAGACTTCATAAACAAGTGATAAGTTCGATGAGTAAGGATTACGTAATTTATATAATTAATGTGACGTATATTATATTAAAATGCATATTATCGTTGATTCATAACTACGATGAGACAAGGTGAAACAGTAAAATTATCCATTCAAGTAAATCCCCGGTTTCAGTGAAGAGGTTAAAGCTTTTTTTTTTTTAAGATACAGTTGAAGCAGTTAAAGTTAAACGGTAACTGACAAGGTGACCCTGTGACAGCGTAAGCAAAGCATATACACATAATATACCCCACGCGCTTTATTCCCCCCGACGAAATTTACGAATTACGAGAAGAAAAAAGTAGTTTCTGAGTTGACATTAAAGATATCGTTGAGGTAAAGGACCAACACCAACCAAAACCAAATTATAATAGAACGCGGAAGAAGAAGAAGAAGTAACCGACGCTTGAATAAACCGAACCGTTCTTCGATTCGGGTTCAAGTTCGAAGAAGAAAGCGATGAGTTCGGGTAGTAGCAGCAGCCACAGCAGTGAGAAGGAGAAGGAGAAGCAGAGAGTGAGTCGCACGTCGCTGATACTCTGGCACGCGCACCAAAACGACGCCGCAGCTGTGCGGAAGCTCCTCCAGGGGATCCCTCGCTCGTCAAGGCCAGAGACTACGACAACCGCACGCCGCTCCACGTGCGTCGCTCCACGGCTGGATCGACGTCGCCACCTGTCTCATCGAGTCGGCGCCGACGTCAACGCGCAAGATCGCTGGAAAAACACCGTAATCATCATACATACTAATAACATTCCTAATTATTATTATTATTATTAATTTATTATAATTATTTTTGTTACTGTATGATAGTATGATTCGTTGTGAAGAAGAAATGAGTGAATGAAATTTAGGTTTGGAAATTTTGGACAGCCTCTGGCGGATGCGGAGGGAGCTAAGAAGAGTAATGTGATCGAGCTTTTGCAATCGCATGGTGGCTTGTCTTTTGTGAGTTTCTTTTCTTTCTTCTTTTTTTTTTTGTGTCTAACTTTTGTATTCAGTGATGATCAAGATTTTAAAAACGGTTCACATTTATCCGCGATTTGCCTCGATATTAACACACGCGACGAAATCACAACCGATATTTAAAACCTTGGATTATGAGTGAAGTTGTTGAGATTTAAACTGTGATGATGGATGGTGGCAGGGGCAAATGGAAGCCATTTCGAGCCGAAGCCGGTGGCGCCCGCCGTTGCCAACAAGTGTGATTGGGAAGTCGAGCCAACCGAGCTTGACTTCTCCAACTCGGTGCGAATCGGGAAGGTAGGTTCGCCTCTGCGTTTTTTCTCTGTTTCCGTGGAGTTTATTTTGGTCAACTCTTTGTTCCACTATTACATTTCAGCAAGTGTTTCTTAAACTTAGATTAATTGTATGCTTTAGTACCTAGAGTTGCAAGTTTGATAGTGAGTTGAATTGTTGTTGTGAAATCATCATCGAAGGACAGTCATCGGTTTTCAGCTTTGTTTATGGCTGATTGTGGGAAGAAAAGAACAACTTGCGGCCTGTTTGATCCCTCTCACTTTTTTTTTATATTGAAAACAAATTTACACTAATCAGCAATCTATTAATGCATCAAATGAATAAATATTTACTTCATGCATACATTTTAAAATGCACTAAAAGCAACAAAGAGTTTATATACACAAGAACATAATGAAGGGAAACCAACAAAGGAGTAAGTCACGGTAAAGCATTTGCACAAGATCAAATGGCCTAACTCTCTAAAAAATAGTCCCCAGTGGAGTCGCTAACTGTCGCAACCTACCCTTCGGCGGGAGGGCGACGCGTGACTCGCGGGATGCGTGTTCCACGAAAGGAATACGCGCGGAGTCCCCACCAACGTTTATTTGAGGAAAACGTCGGAAAAACCGGAAAGACGCGATCTACGAACTTTTAAGTGAAAGGTTCGGGAGTTGTATTTACGCACGGGGAAGGTATTAGCACCCCACACGTCCGTCCCAAGGGACGGCAGCCTTTAATCGAATGTGCAAACATGACTTTGATTTTTTATGTTCCCTTTTATGTCCTTATATCCTTTATACCCTTTTTATATTTTCTCTTTTTGTGGTCGACAAGGGTGTTTCCCTTTGCTCCTACGTATTCCTCAATTGCGATGAGGAAATCAGACCTACGTAGTTCTTTTTTATCAAGTGGTTCTTTTTACTTAAAAGGTGATCATTTTAAGGCATTGAACCATGAAAATGATAAACTTCAAAAACCTATTTTTATGGACGAGCTTGACTAGGCGAGTTGATTTTAGCCTTAGTTTCACTTTAGTTATTAGTCAATTCAATTAAGAATGAGAAATCCCAAAGAGAAACGTCTGATTGATTTTCTGCTTTATTTTACTAAAAGACGTTTTTTTTATTATATTATTATTTTACCTCTTTTTTTGATTTCCAACGTGGTTACGGCACGACCGAACGGTCGGAATTCATTTTAACCGAAGTTAACGGATAATACAATTCAAACGATCGGTGGAAATTTATTTTATTTTTAGGTTAAGCGAGAAATGACTTAAATAAAATGGCTTAAGCACGTCAAAAGGGGATATAAAAAGTAAATGAAACGAGAATAAAAATACACGAAACACAATGTGGACCACCATGGGTACATAGAATGAATCGAAAAGCTTGGTTCGAGGTACTTACCCGTTGAAGATCGAAGAACGATGAAGAACGAATGAAGAACGTCGAAGAACGGTCGAAACCTTCACGAAATTCCTCACAGAAACGTTACGGAAACGTTTCGGAAGCGCCTCGGCTTAGATTTTCTTCACGGAAACAATTTTTCCAAGCAAATTCGAAAGAGAGAGAAGTGTCTAAGGGGCTGAACCCTTTTCCTTCTCACTTCCTCCCCTATTTATAGCAAAATAGGGGAGCTGCGTGTCGCCCAGCTCGCCCAGGCGAGCAGGGTTGCTTCCTCCAGAAGCAACATCCTTCTGGAGGAATCTTCTGGAGGGCCCAAGTGGGCCTGGTTGCTATTTGCACCCCCATTTTTACTAAGTACACCCCCTGCCTTTTTTTTGGTGATTCTTTTTCCTAAAGTTACGGAAACTTACGAATTTTGTAAAGATACTTGTTTTCTTTCCGTAATGTTACGGAACCTTGTGGATTACATAATCATCCCCTTTTTTGACTTATGGAATGTTACGGAACCTCACTAATCGTGCAACGATGCTTCCATTTGATTTCCGGTGTGTCACGGAACCTTACGGATTGTGCATCAATATTTTCTTTTGTTTTCTGGCATGTCCCGGAATTTCACAAATTGCCTAATGATGGGTGCCAAGCACCTTACAAGGACCAAATAAAAGTCGCATGTCATCAAGCAAAGGTCCCCGGACGAAATTAGGGTATGACAAAGCTTAATTAATTTGAGACACGACTACGAATATCATAATATTCTAGAAAAGCAAAACGTGAAACTAATTAACATACATGCTATTCTATAGTAAACTAATTAATTAATACCTTATGGACTCTGCTATTGGTTTTAGACCATAATAAATAAAATATTTTTGCATGTGTAGTAAACAAACTAAGTTTTCATTTGTCCTTGTTTGAGAACAGGGAGAAGGAATACTTAGTTGCAGAAAGATAGTTTTAAAATACAGTAAACTACAAAGACATGGCTGAATCTGGCAGAGACATACATGAGAAGCAAAGCAAGCAAACATTCGTGACATGGCAGGGACAAAAGTTGACAAAAGTCAATTTGTTTACATGAGCAAAGATGTACCCAACCATGAGTCAACAATAACAAATAGAATAAGAAAACAACAATTGAAGCTCTTATTTCCTAACCAAAACTCAGACAAAAGAGTATAAATTGAGTAAAAGTAGTAAGAAAGATCACAGTATTCACCCAAATAAATCTTATTATTACGCAAAATGATGAAGCATTTAATTTTGATCCACCATAGATGTAAAACATTTCTACATTAAATAAGGCACATGATACTACCTATTGGGAAACATGATAGAAACATATACTCCAAGACAAACACTGTAGTTATAATAACGCAGGGATACTCATTGACTAATGACATTAACCAAACTTTAAAATTTCAACATTCAAAGCACAGAGCACAAAACAACGTATGTATCAGACTTGGTAGAAAATAGTACAGACCTAAACAAAATACCACAAACAATTGGATCACCCAAGACATAAATGGATCAAGTATCAAAAGTGAAAGGTTCTGCTCCGTACCTATGGTTGTGCCAATGTTTGGGAAAGCACTTTAGGACCAGATGAGAACAATCCCTACAAGAAAATGCCAAATTTCAGATGACACTCACTGATAAAAAAAAAAAGCTTCAAACTTGGTAAATAAAAATATACCCATCAATGTCATTGTCCTGTATTGTTGCCTCCTGCTCCATATAGCATGTTTGCGAACACAACGCCTATTCTGAAGTGTTTTGGTGCATACCAAAATGAAATGAACACATTTATATTTTTATTGCCAAATATTAATCATTACAGCAGCAAAACTGTTTATAACACTTAAAACAAATACATCAAATACACAAAGTGGATGTCTGCATCTCATATAATTAAAGCTTTGTACATTGGATGCTTCTAAGTTTTAAAAAATATTCTGCCCATTTTTTATGTAATGTTGTCATCGTCTCCATGTCTAGTGGCGTGCCATCACCGACCACTACACACTGTGAAAAAGAAAAAATTAATCATTTCGACTTAAAAAGAAATAACATATGACCCTTTGCCGTCAATGTTTTGGGAATAGATAATTTACCAGACTCCAATTAGTCTTCACTCCGTGCCAATTATGTTCCACATCCAATGCATCACATAATACTCACACTCATAGCCTCCACATTGAACGTGACTCTACATTAAATAGGAAAAGAATTGAATGTTTGTATTAACATGTTTAATAACATTTTAATTTGCAAACATTGTTTCAAGTGGGATGATGTGTCATCATTTCTCATATTTCTTAACCCTTTTTGTCACCATTTAATTACTGATTAGTCTTAATTGTCAAATTAATTATGCAGTTTTATCATTTGGGCCTACTGGATTAATTTGTGTTTTTAATTTAATTTCAGGAGAATTATAAGCAATTGGGCTTGAATCCAGAATGGGCTTGGACTTGAAGAGAGCAGACTATTTTATTCTACCAAATCTTATCTTATATAAATTTTATCTCATCTAGATATTAGTTCATCTAGATTTTATCTTATCATATCTAGATTTTATCTCATCTAGATATTATTTCATCTAGATTTTATCTTATCATATTTATCTCATCTAGATATTATTTCATCTAGATCTTATCTTATCTTATCTAGATTTTATCTCATCTATATATTATTTCATCTAGATCTTATCTTATCTTATCTAGATTTTATTTTATTTATGGACTTGGACTTAAAACAGATTTGTAAGCTTTGGGGCTGAGAACCTATATAACAACACCAAGGTCTAGTTTAAGTCTTCTCTTTTGTTTTAGTCACTTTTCGTTTTAGGGTGAAAGAATAATTTTAGGTTTTGCAATTCTAGTTTTTACTATTCACATAGCAATAAAATTTCGTTTTCTACTGATTAATGGAAGGCTAAGTCTCCAGCGTTGTTTTCTCTTGAGGATCAAGCACAGCTCTCTTTGAGGTTTTATTATTACTACTAAATTCTGATTAGTTTTTCCTCTTCACCAATTACTATGTATTTGTTGCTATTAATCCATGCATGCTTAGTGCTTAATTAATTGTCTCTGCGCTTAATTTACGTTCATGCTTAATGACCAGTTTTGTTCATGATTAATTGGTGTATGTGTTGCTTAATCACATAATGAATGCCTTATGTTAAATTTCGCTTAGTAATTTAATTTAGGGTTGGATTAAGTGGTTGAACTGATAAAGGATGAATCTTCGTAACCTAAGATAAGAGACTTGCTTATGAATCAAGGGGAAACAACGTGTTTTAATTCTGATATTTTCTAATTCAAATTTACTCGTTGTTTAATTTACAAAAACAAACAACCCCCCAATTCGTTACTGTTTTATTACTATCTGTTATGAACGTTTGGTTGACCATTTCTCTTTGGGAGACGACCTAGGATCACTTCCTAAATACTACATTTTTAATGTCTATTTGATTCGAGTACGGCCTCGATCAAATTTGGCACCGTTGCCGGGGAGCAGTGGCCAAAGGTTCATAATAGTGTTTAGTTATCTTATTTTGTGTAGCGTTCTGTTTTGCATTTCAGTTGCATTCCCTGTTTAGCAACTATTTTTAGCGACTGATTCAGCGACTGTTTCAGATTTGTGTTTTGCTGTGAACAGTGCTGAACAGTGATTAGCGACTGATTTTGCACTTTAATTAGCGATTTTTGTTTAGATAGTTAGAGTTGTTATTTTGGCTGATTTTTTGTGTGGTAGCTTCTTTTGATCCATATTGCGTGTGAAAAATACCAGGAGCACTTAGTGTGGCAGTATTTGAGAGAGACAAAAATTTTGGGAACTTGTTTTTAGCAAAACTTAAAACGGCCATAACTTTTACTCCGGGTATCAGAATGACTATTATTATATATGCATTTGGGGTAGAAAAAAATTTACCATACTATGACAACCTACTTTAGCTGGTTGGGGTCTCCCAAACTCCAAAAATCATCCGTTTACCAAATTTTCTTTTATTTTCAAGTATTATTGTCCTATTTTTCTAAATTTTGATTAGGTAGTTTTCATAGTTAGACTTTGAATTTTGTTTGAAAATTTTTGTGCTATCTTTTCATGATTTTAGGGTGTTCCTCACAAAATTTCAGCTCATTTGGATACCGTTTGAGTATAGTTGTAGTTTTACCCCCTTGTTAGGTGCTTGTTGAGAAACACATTATTTGCTGCATATAGTGCATGACTAGGGCAATCCAGGTGATTTACAACCCTTTAATCCTGAAATAGATAGAACCTTTCATAGATTAGTTAGGCATAGTGTGCATCCTGATCATTTTGTGCATTTTGAGTATTCTGTTGCTAGTGATTCTGAATATTATGATTTTGAGCATTCCACCACTAATTTTTATACTGAGAACATGGCTCAACCTCCACCTCGTGAGAGGACTCTTAGGGAGATGGTTGCACCTGATTTCACTTATGAAAGCTTGTGCATTCAATATCCTGATAAGGGTGTTCCATATGTTCTCAAGACTGGACTAATACATTTGCTGCCCAAGTTTCATGGTCTTGCAGGTGAAGATCCTTATAAGCATCTTAAGGAGTTCCGTATTGTTTGTTCCACCATGAAGCCCCCTGATGTCCAAGAAGATCATATCTTTCTAAAGGCTTTTCCTCATTCTCTGGAGGGAGTGGCAAAAGATTGGCTATACTACCTTGCTCCTAGGTCTATTTTCAACTGGGATGACCTTAATAGGGTGTTCTTGGAGAAATTCTTCCCTGCATCTAGGACCACTGCCATCAGAAAAGACATTTTAGGCATCAGGCAACTTAGTGGAGAAAACTTGTATGAGTACTGGGAAAGATTCAAGAAATTGTGTGCAAGCTGCCCTCATCACCAGATTTTTTAGCAACTCGTTCTTCAATATTTCTATGAGGGACTTAGCAACATGGAGAGGAGTATGATTGATGTTGCCAGTGGTGGAGCTCTTGGTGATATAACCCTTGCTGAGGCTAGGAATTTGATTGAGAAGATGGCTTCCAACTCCCAACAATTCAGTGCAAGAAATGATGCTATTGTCCTTAGAGGAGTCCATGAGGTGGCCACGGATTCATCTTCATCTACTGAAAATAAAAAGCTTGAAGGAAAACTTGATGCCTTGGTCAACCTAGTAACTCAACTTGCCATGAATCAGAAATCTGCATCTGCACCTGTCGCAAGAGTCTGTGGTCTATGTTCTTCTGCAGATCACCATACAGATCTGTGTCCTTCTTTACAACAATCTGGAGTCAATGAGAAACCTAAAGCTTATGCTGCAAACATTTATAATAGACCTCCTCAGCAACAAAACCAGCAACAACAGAATCATTATGACCTTTCAAGCAATAGATACAATCCAGGTTGAAGAAATCATCCAAATCTGAAATGGACAAGTCCTCCACAACAACAACAACATATCCCTCCTTTTCAGAATGTTGCTGGTCCAAGCAAGCCATATGTTCCTCCTCCAATGCAGCAACAGCAGCAGCAATCACAACAAAGACAACAAGCAACTGAGGCCTCTCCTCAACCTTCCTTAGAAGAGTTAGTGAGGCAAATGACCATCCAGAATATGCAATTTCAGCAAGAGACAAAAGCCTCCATTCAGAGTCTGACAAATAAGATGGGGCAGATGGCTACTCAGATGAACCAAGCTCAGTCCCAAAATTCTGACAAATTGCCTTCACAAACTGTACAAAATCCAAAAAATGTGAGTGCCATCACCTTGAGGTCTGGCAACCAAATTCAAGTGCCTCCACCAGTAGCAGCACCTGCACCTGAACCTGTCAAGCTTCATTCTACACCTGAAAAAGAGGATGAGATAGTTGCACAAAAGAGAAAGCTTCCTAACAAAAATTTTCATGTAGGTGGACCTTCTTCTAGTAATTCCAACCTACAGCAGCCTCCTATCCCTCTTCCATTCCCACCTTGAGCAATTCCAAACAAAAAGATGGAAGAAGCGGAAAAGGAGATCTTGGAGACCTTCAGAAAAGTAGAGGTGAACATACCTCTGCTAGATGCCATTAAGCAGATTCCAAGATAAGCCAAGTTTCTAAAGGAGTTGTGCACCCACAAAAGGAAGCTCAAGGGCAATGAAAGGATTAGCATGGGTAGAAATGTGTCAGCATTGTTAGGTAAATTTGTTCCTCACATTCCTAAGAAATGTAAGGACCTAGGTACTTTCTGTATACCTTGCATTATTGGGAACAGTAAATTTGAAAATGCCATGCTAGATCTAGGAGCATCAGTTAGTGTCATGCCTCTGTCCATTTTCAATTCTTTATCTCTTGGACCTTTGTTGTCGCAACGTGCCCTTCGCGGGCGAGCGAGGGCGAGGCTCACAGGTGCACTTCCCAAAGGAGGAAAGATGTGCGGAGTCGCCACCAACGTTTATTTGTGGAAAACGTCGGAAAAACCGAAGGAAACTGGTCAAGATGAAAATTCTAAGTTCGGGAGTTGTATTTACGCTTGAGGAAGGTATTAACACCTCTTACGTTTGTCTCAAAGGACAACAGCCTATTTTTTAGAATTGTGGAAATTGTGTTACCTTAACTTTTATTTCTTTTTATTTTTTGAGGTCGACAAAAGCGGGGCTTTTGCTCCTACGTACCCTCCTTTGGAGAGGAAATCAGACCTACGTAGTTCTTTTTTATGCGTGAATCAAGTGATTCTTTTACTTTGAAAGGTGATCATTTTAAGGCGTTGGACCTTAAAAATGATCCATTTTACTTGTAAGAAATTGAAATAATAAACTCTCAAAACCCTATTTTTGTGGACGAGCTTAACTAGGCGAGTTGATTTTAGCCTTAGTTTCACTTTAGTTATTAGTCAATTCAATTAAGAATGAGAAATCCCAAAGAAAAAACGTCCGATTGATTTTTCGCTTTACTTTACTAAAAGTTATTTTTTATTATTATTATATTATTATTTTACCTCTTTTTTGATTTCCAACGTGGTTACGGCATGACCGAACGGTCGGAATTCATTTTAACCGAAATTAACGGATGATGCAATTCAAACGATCGGTGGAAATTTATTTTATTTTTAGATTAAGCGAGAAATGACTTAAATAAATGGCTTAAGCACGTCAAAAGGGGTATAAAAAGTAAATGAAAACGAGAATGAAAATACATGAAACACAATGTGGACCACCACGGGTACATATAAAGAATTGAAAAGCTTGGTTTTAGGTACTTACCCGTTGAAGACTGAAGAAAACGAAGAACGAACGATGGATCTTGAAGAACGGTTGAGAATCTTCGCGTAATTACTCACGGAAACGTTACGGAAGCGCCTCGGCTTGGATTTTCTTCACGGAAATAATTTTCCTCAGCAAATTCGAAAGAGAGATAAGTGCCTAAGGGGTTGAACCCTTTTCTTCTTCACTTCTCCCCCTATTTATAGCAAAATAGGGGAGAAGCTTGCCGCCCAGCTCGCCCAGGCGAGCAAGGTTGCTTCCTCCAGAAGCAACAGCCTTCTGGAGGAATCTTCTGGAGGGCCCAAGTGGGCCTGGTTGCTATTTGCACCCCTTTTTTTACTAAATGCACCCCCCTTTTCTATTTTTTTGTAATTCTTTTTCCGTAACGTTACGAAACTTTACGAATTTCGTAACGATACTTATTTTCCTTCTGTAAGGTTACGAATCCTTATGGATTATGTATTTACTCTTTTTTACCTTTCGAAGAAGTTACGGAAACTCACGGATTGCGCAAAAACACCTCTTTCCGACTTCCGCCACACTACGGAATTTCACGGATCACGCAAGCCTGCTTCCTTTTGGATTTCTGAGACATCTCGGGACTTCATTTATTGCATGTCATCAAGTAATAATCCCCGGACGAAATTAGGGTATGACAGTTGCCCCTCTTTACTTACCTCTCATCGGAGATAAGAGGAAAGCAAAGATAGGACACTGATTTCGTCCGTCCTGCCCTTTCTGTGATGACGACTCTCGTCTCCACTCCTTCTTTTTTCTTCTGCACAAAACAAAATACAAATAATAACAAAGAACAACGAACATAATACACATATACACATATACACATACTTGGCGAAGGAACCGATCTGGAAAACAACAGAACAACGTGCTTCCCAGTCACCAGAAGCTTCGCACTTGATAATGGAGACACATGAACAGCGCTAGGCAATGACATTCATGGTGCTCCGAACAAAGGTGGAGTATGGAGGATTGCCTTGAGGGTCCGCACTTAGGCAATCATGAAACTCAGCTCCACACTCGAAAGTGGAGGACACATGAACAGCCCTAAGCAATAAAATTCATGTGGCTCCGAAACAGGATGAGAATGGAGGACTACCTTGAGGGTCCTCTCTTAGGCAATCATGGAACACAGCTCCAGACTCGAAAATGGAGGACACATGAACAGCGCTAAGCAATAACATTCATGTGGCTACGGAAAAGGACGAGAATGGAGGATTGCCTTGAGGGTCCTCTCTTAGGCAATCATGGAACACAACTCCAAACTTGAAAATGGAGTACACATGAATGACAACGCAATTCATTCATGTGGCTCCGGAAAAGGATGAGAATGGAGGATTGCCTTGAGGGTCCTCTCTTAGGCAATCATGGAACACAGCTCCAAACTCGAAAATGGAGGACACATGAATGACAACGCAATTCATTCACGTGGCTCCAGAAAAGGATGAGAATGGAGGATTGCCTTGAGGGTCCTCTCTTAGGCAATCATGGAACACAGCTCCAAACTCAAAAGTGGAGGACACATGAATGACAACGCAATTCATTCATGTGGCTCCGGACAAGGACGAGAATGGAGGACTGCCTTGAGGGTCCTCTCTTAGGCAATCATGGAACACAGCTCCAAACTCGAAAATGGAGTACACATGAATGACAACACAATTCATTCATGTGGCTCCGGAAAAGGATGAGAATGGAGGATTGCCTTGAAGGTCCTCTCTTAGGCAATCATGGAACACAGCTCCAAACTAGAAAATGGAGGACACATGAATGACAACGCAATTCATTCACGTGGCTCCGGAAAAGGATGAGAATGGAGGATTGCCTTGAGGGTCCTCTCTTAGGCAATCATGGAACACAGCTCCAAACTCAAAAGTGGAGGACACATGAACCGCCCTAGGCAATAACATTCATTTGGCTCCGGAAGAGGATGAGAATGGAGGATTGCCTTGAGGGTCCTCTCTTAGGCAATCATGGAACACAACTCCAAACTCGAAAATGGAGGACACATGAATGACAACGCAATTCATTCATGTGGCTCTGGAAAAGGATGAGAATGGAGGATTGCCTTGAGGGTCCTCTCTTAGGCAATCACGGAACACAACTCCAAACTCAAAAGTGGAGGACACATGAATGACAACGCAATTCATTCATGTGGCTCCGGAAAAGGACGAGAATGGAGGACTGCCTTGAGGGTCCTCTCTTAGGCAATCATGGAACACAGCTCCAAACTGGAAAATGGAGGACACATGAATGACAACGCAATTCATTCACGTGGCTCCGGAAAAGGATGAGAATGGAGGATTGCCTTGAGGGTCCTCTCTTAGGCAATCATGGAACACAGCTCCAAACTCGAAAGTGGAGGACACATGAATAGCCCTAAGCAATAAAATTCATGTGGCTCCGGAAAAGGATGAGAATGGAGGATTGCCTTGACGGTCCTCTCTTAGGCAATCATGGAACACAACTCCAAACTCGAAAATGGAGGACACATGAATGACAACGCAATTCATTCATGTGGCTCCGGAAAAGGATGAGAATGGAGGATTGCCTTGAGGGTCCTCTCTTAGGCAATCATGGAACACAGCTCCAAAATCGAAACTGGAGGACACATGAACAGCCCTAAGCAATAACATTCATGTGGCTCCGAAAAAGGGTGAGAATGGAGGATTTCCTTGAGGGTCCTCACTTAGGCAATCATGAAACTCAGCTCCAAACTCGAAAGTGGAGGACACATGAACAACCCTAAGCAATAACATTCATGTGGCTCCAGAAAAGGGTGTTGGCGGGACCGAACGGTCCACCGGGTTTTTCCACCTAAAAGGATAACATGCTTTTTGCAAAGAAAAATAAATCATTCGCAAGAGCACCACATCTTAGAGAAACAATATACTTGTGCCAAGGGTAATCTTCCTTGTTACCGAGAATGAAGGGTAGGGTGTCAACTTCTAGCTTTCAAATGAACACGCAGGGGAAACATCGGGCTAAGTTGAAAATAAATCACTCATGGTGTATAAAACTCACAAGGCAAGTGTCTTAACCTATTCCCAAACCAATAACTGCACCATGACTCTATTTTGCACACAACTTCCTATCGAATCATAAATCAAACGTACGATCACGGACCAATAGGATTTTCCCGAGGTCAGGGTTTTTGGAGAGGAATCTGGGTGTTTTGGTATTTTCCTCTTTGTTCATGTGGGGTGGGATATTGCCAGTCAAGAATGATTCTGAGTGGCAATCTGGCTTTGGAGACCTTCTATCCTCTTTCTTTCATTGATCGAGAATTGCTTCTTTTCCCTTTTCACTTCCTTTCGATCTTTGATCGAGAATCCTTCTTTCCTTTCTTTTGTTCCTTTCTCTATTTTCATTTTTTCTTTTTCCTTCTTTCCATTTCTTCCTTCAATTTTCCTTCCCCATCCCTTTCTTTGGGAAATCGGGTTTTAACATTCCATTCGCTCTCCCTTGAGGAGATTTCACTGTCCTTTGCTTCGGGGGAAAGGAGGAGGATTCTTTTGATAGGCCAAGGTTCAAAAAAGTCCAAGGTTGTGTTTCAATGGGGTCTTTCATCGTGGGAACCCAGTCTTGATATCTGGGGCGAAACAAATTTGGGTGTCAAGGTGTCGGTCTCGGGCCGAACTTCCATATTACTCCATAAAGCACGCGTGACAATGATGATTCGAAAACAACGTGCAAAATTAGTCATGGCTACAGCCAGGTGGGCACTCAAGCATCCTGTTTATGGCATTGTGATTCTACGGTTGGGAATTTATACAGACAGACCCAACGTTTCCAAATTATGTTCTTTCATCAGTTCAATGCATTCATCCATCCTTATCTCGGTTCATTCCGGAAAATAAACTCTTAGCATCAGTCCCTTGTTTCCAGAAGATGCGTTTGCTCTTTACGAATGATTTATACTTCTTAACTATAACATGTCGACCTTCACGGTCTTTCTTTCTCTTTACCTTTTGTTTTATTTTTATATATTCACTAAAACTATACACCTGTGGTCCTTTATGAGGAAAACCTTTCTTTGTACATCTATATTTTTATACATGACAAACTTTTTCTGTACACGCATTAGAACTCTTCTCCTTACGTCACATGGTCTATACACAAACCTTATTTACACTCAAAGATTTTTCATTTTTCCCAACACACACTTATGGTTCACACAAAAGTTTCTTCATATACACTCGTTGCTTACACGCACAAGAATTCCTTTCCGCGCATCCTTTACACACAAAGATCCTCTATACACATTTTCCTTTTACATATATGTACAAATAAAAACCTTTTTCTTTTCTTTATGAACATGACTTTTATTCACAACGCTTCTTTCTTTTTATTAGGATTTTGGTTCATTTTATTTTTAGGACAACGTTCCTAAATGAAAAACTCTACACGGTTCCGGGATTTCAACAAACATTATTGACAACAACAAAACAAGTACCGACGTAACAACTCAAACGATATGTATGTACAAAACAAAAGTCAATCAACATGAAGCAAATGTTAGTCCCTTAGTCAAAAAAAAGATAGCATACAAATGATAAATGATGGAACATACGAATTTGGGGATCCCACGGTCATGTGGCTCCGCATGCCACCGGACTCTTGGGACACGGTAACAAAAAGTGGGGTGGTCGACAAAAGCAGGGCTTTTGCTCCTACGTATCCTCAATTTGTGATGAGGAACTCAGACCTACGTAGTTCTTGACAACTGTGAGACTAAAAATAGTCTTGGTGTTTTCTTCACCAAAATGCGAACATGCTTTAGTAAAGAGACAAAACTTCCAACTGATCAGAGCAACATATGCTTTTTGGATGAAAAACAATGTGTCTATCGGGGAAGGAGAGTATGCTGATGAAATTTTCTCATAACCGTAAATGAGATTTTGGATGTTAGCATTTCGTTTCTAAATGACCATTTAGAGGAAGTACCGGGTTCAACAAAAAATAGGAGAAAATCACTCAAAGTGTATCAATCTCACACAGGTAAGTGTTTTATCCTAATTCCGAACCATAGATATGTCATGACTTGATTT
Source organism: Glycine soja (assembly GCF_004193775.1). Classification (NCBI taxonomy): domain Eukaryota; kingdom Viridiplantae; phylum Streptophyta; class Magnoliopsida; order Fabales; family Fabaceae; genus Glycine; species Glycine soja. Next base: position 17,577 of record NW_021143644.1, read on the forward strand.
TGCAAATCATTTCCTATCAAATCAAAGGTTACATGCGTGATCATGGATCAATAGGACTTATTTTGGGAATGGTTTTTAGGTGGGGAATTTGGCTTTGAGTGTTTTTGCCTTTTCCTTTTCTGTTTTTGTTTAGTGCGTGGCGAGAAAGTGGCGAGAAAGTCGCCAACGCACAGGATTTTGGTTGGCAATCAAAGGGAGAGGGCCACTTTGGGTCGTGGTTTTCTTTCTTTTTTGTTTACTTGGTGACAATTCTGTATTGTTCAGATATTGTCTGGTCCGAAGACCTTTCTGGATGTTTCTTCAGTTTTCTCCCGATCCTTGATCGGGAATTTTCTTCTTTTTCTTTTTTTTTGCTTTCTCCCACTTTTTGATTGGGAATTTTGTTTCTTTTTTTTTTTGTGTCTTCTCCCTTTCTTGGATTGGGAATTTTCCTTCTCTTTGCGTTTTCTTCCGAGGGCAAGGATTGACATTCCCACCCTGGGTCAAGGTTTATGGTAAGTTGGGATTTTGGCTCAAGGCTTGTAGAACGGCTGGTCATGATATATGTCAGGGTTTGGCCAGCGGTTCGGGGATAAAGGGGATGTCCTACATTATTTCCATGATACACATGCAACAATGATGATTAGGAAATTTTATGCAAAACGGGTCACGCATGCACCCATGTGGACACTCAAGCATCAAGTTTTTATGGTCATGTGACACTAGGGCTCAGGATTCATTTTCCCTATTTAAGTTAACCCGATGTTTCCAAAATATGTTCTTCTATCAATTTGTGCATTCATTCGATTCTATCTTGGGTGTTCGAAAAAAAATTTTCACAACATTTACCCTTCAAATGTGTACACACATTTTTTTCAAAAACTGGTTAAGATCAGTAAAATCTTTCAAAGAAAAGTTGGAAATTATCTCTTTTCACAAGCATGTTGTTTTTTAGCTAGACAACCTTTATTATTTTTTATTTTCTATTTTTTTTCTTCCTTCTTATTCCTTTCTTGCTCGCTCTCTTTTTGCTCTCTTTTTTCCCATGAGGTATTTTGCTACCTAAACATACATACATATATTTTTGTGAGGTATTTTGCTACATACATACGTGTCTGTCATACCCTAATTTCGTCCAGGGACCTTTGCTTGATGACATGCGACTTTTGTTTGGTCCTTGTGAGGTGCTTGGCACCCATCATTAGGCAATTTGTGAAATTTCGGGACATGCCGGAAAACAAAAGAAAATATTGATGCACAATCTGTAAGGTTCCGTGACACACCGGAAATCAAATGGAAGCATCGTTGCACAATTAGTGAGGTTCCGTAACATTCCGTAAGTCAAAAAGGGGATGATTATGTAATCCGCAAGGTTCCGTAACATTACGGAAAGAAAACAAGTATTGTTACGAAATTCATAAGTTTCCGTAACTTTACGAAAAAAGAATCACCAAAAAAAGGCAGGGGGTGTACTTAGTAAAAATGGGGGTGCAAATAGCAACCAGGCCCACTTGGGCCCTCCAGAAGATTCCTCCAGAAGGCTGTTGCTTCTGGAGGAAGCAACCCTGCTCGCCTGGGCGAGCTGGGTGGCAAGCTTCTCCCCCAATTTTCTATAAATAGGGGGAGAAGTGAAGTGAAAAAGGGTTCAGCCCCTTAGGCACTTCTCTCTCTTTCGAATTTGCTTGGAAAAATTGTTTCTGTGAAGAAAATCCAAGCCGAGGCGCTTCTGAAACATTTTCGTAACGTTTCCGTGAGGAATTTCACGAAGGTTTCGACCGTTCTTCGACGTTCTTCATTCGTTCTTCATCGTTCTTCGATCTGCAACGGGTAAGTACCTCGAACCAAGCTTTTTGATTCATTCTATGTACCCGTGGTGGTCCACATTGTGTTTCGTGTATTTTTATTCTCGTTTCATTTACTTTTTATACCCCCTTTTGATGTGCTTAAGCCATTTTATTTAAGTCATTTCTCGCTTAACCTAAAAATAAAATAAATTTCCACCGATCGTTTGAATTGTATTATCCGTTAACTTCGGTTAAAATGAATTCCGACCGTTCGGTCGTGCCGTAACCACGTTGGAAATCAAAAAAAGAGGTAAAATAATAATATAATAATAAAAAAAACGTCTTTTAGTAAAATAAAGCGGAAAATCAATCGGACGGTTTCTCTTTGGGATTTCTCATTCTTAATTGAATTGACTAATAACTAAAGTGAAACTAAGGCTAAAATCAACTCGCCTAGTCAAGCTCGTCCATAAAAATAGGTTTTTGAAGTTTATCATTTCAATTTCTTACTAAGTAAATGGATCATTTTCAAGGTCCAACGCCTTAAAATGATCACCTTTTAAGTAAAAAGAATCACTTGATAAGTAAGAACTACGTAGGTCTGATTTCCTCATCACAAATTGAGGAATACGTAGGAGCAAAGGGAAAACACCCTTGTCGACCACAAAAAGAGAAAAATATAAAAAGGGCATAAAAGATATAAGAACGTAAAGGGAACGTGTGGGGTTCTAACACCTTCCCTGTTTGGACATTCGATTAAAGGCTGTCGTCCCTTGTGACGGACGTGTGGGGTTCTAACACCTTCCCTGTGCGTAAATTCAACTCCCGAACCTTTCACTTAAAAGTTAGTAGATCGCGTCTTTTCTGGTTTTTCCGACGTTTTCCTCAAATAAACGTTGGTGGCGACTCCGCGCGTATTCCTTTCGTGGAACACGCATCCCGCGAGTCACGCGTTGCCCTCCCGCCGAAGGGTAGGTTGCTACAGTTGGTGACTCCACTGGGGAATGTTTTTAGAGAGTTAGGCCATTTAATCTTGTGCAAAGTTTTGCCATGACTTACTCCTTTGTTGGTTTCCCTTTATTATGTTCTTGTATATATAACTCTTTGATGCTTTTAGTGCATTTTTGTATGCATGAGGTAAATATTTATTCATTTAATGCACACAAACACTAACACTATTTGCACACACGGTGAGTTGAAAAAGGGCCCTATACCCGGGTTCATGGGAACATAAGGAGTGGAGGTGAATCTGTGATCATGCTAGGTCTCCGACTTGCTTGATTACAGTGAACCCTCATCTAGAGTTTTTCTCTTTGGAAACATATTGTTGCTAGTAGTCCCTACTGCTGTTGTATGTTCTTCGAAGGGGATGATACCTCTAGAAACCATCAAGAGAGATATGACTACCTTGGGGGTTATCACTAAAAGCCTAGTTAGCTCTCTCCCTTATAGGTCCCTTGAATAGGGGCACGGAGCGGACACGCTGCATGCCATTTTTCACACTCCCATGCATAAGTGTCACGTACCCTTTTGCTTATATTCAGTGAGTATTGTCGTACTATGTACATTCCCGTGTAAACAAACCAACGAAGGGTCCGTGTCACCGTTTTAAATACATACATTGGGGCACTTTGCTACCCCTAGACGTTGTATCTAAGAAGGAGACAGTTTCTCGGGCTCCCGTATTCGTAAATTGCATCTGTGTCATATGCATTTCTTCATGCATTCATCCATTCCACCCATGATAGATGTCGGAGTTTTGATTCGCACTAGATTTTATTTCACTTTAGTAAAACATGGGATCAAGTCAAAAGCCTTCGCTTAAAAAGAGGTTCTATCAAGTCAAAATCAAGAGCTTAGAGGTCACTAGTTTACGAGAGTTGGGGCAATTAATGGGTCAACTTCAACGGCAAGCCTTCCGCAAAGCCTACGGTAAGATTTGGGACCTAGCTAGGGTAGAAGTCTCCATGGAACCGATTGCATCCCTTTCCCAGTATTATGACCAGCCCCTACGGTGCTTCACATTCGAGGACTTCCAGCTAGTGCCGACTGTGAAAGAGTTTGAAGAAATCCTGGGATGCCCACTGGGAGGAAGGAAGCCATATCTTTTCTCTAGGTTCTATCCTTCCACGACAAGAGTTGCCAAGGTAGTGAAAATCTCAGCACAAGAGTTGGACCGGGTAAAGCAAAACAGGAATGGGGTAGTCGGAGTACCAAGGAAGTGTTTGGAGGAAAGGGCAAAGGCCTTGGAAAATCAAGGCAAATGGGCTTTCTTTTATTAACATCTTGGCGCTTTTGATCTTTGGAGTTGTCCTCTTTCCGAATATGGAAGGGTTAGTGGACCTAGCAGTGATTGACGCTTTCCTCGCCTTTCATCATGGCAAGGAAAGCCCGGTCGTCGCCATTTTGGCCATGTATGACACGTTCGACCTGGGATATGAAAAGAGTGGCGCAATAATTGTTTGTTGTGCACTGGCTCTCTATGTGTGGCTGGTTTCACACCTTTTTCTCCAAGGAGGTAGGCCCGTCTATCCGCTACAAGGTCACCGCTCGCACGTTGAAAAAGGAAAGGTGAATTGGGACCAACTCTTGGCTAGCATGGAGGGGCGTCTGTTAATTTGTTCCCTCGCTAGAAGGAAGGAAGAATCAAGATTCTATCTTCATGCGAAGGATGTCCAAATGTTCCCTTGATGGAACAAGGGGTTGTATTAATTATAATCCCGGCCTCGCCATAAGACAGCTTGGCTACCCCATGAGAGGAGTGCCATCAGATGAAAGCATCACGCCTTTCATTGCACGGGGTTTCAGTGACCACAACGCGAGGGTACTCCAAGGAGTTTGCAAGGCATGGGATGCGGCGTGAAGAAAGGACAGAGAGCTTAGGGGAAGCAGTAATGGGATCACCGGCGGCTATCATAAGTGGCTGAGAGTCCGAACACAAGGATTGGATTGGCTCCCAAATCTAAAGACTGTGAGAGACGATGAGGTTAAAGCTTCGAAAGAAAGTGATGAGGTACAAGCCCTAAAGGCAGAGCTTGAAAGAGCCCGGGTAGTCGAAGAGAAGTTCAAGTCCATAGCCATCAAAGTTTGAAGAGAGTATGATGAACTAAGGGACGTCAATATGGCCACCGCTGAAGCCTTGGAACGAGAAACCAAGAAGGCCGAAAAGGAAGAACACGACCAAAACAAAGTTTTGAGGGGCTTTATAGGGCAGCAATAGTGAGCTCAAGCTCCGAAGAGGTGAAAGGAATCATCACGGGTCAAAGGCATGATCTTGAAGGACGAGCTAAAGGCTTGCCTTAGGTCGAAAAGAAATTTGTCCCAACAATTAAGCGAGACTGAAGGGAATATGTGGGCCATCATCGATGAGTGCAAAGAGAAGCTAAATCTAGCAGCGACTCACGAGCAAAGGCTAGAGGATGAGTACACCAAGATATCAGCAGAAAGGGAAGCAAGGGAAAGGGTAATTGATTCATTGCACCAAGAGGCAACAATGTGGATGGACCAATTTGCTCTTACTTTGAACAGGAGTCAAGAACTTCCCCGATTGCTAGTCAAGGCCAAAGCAATGGCGGACACCTACTCCGCCCCCGAGGAGATCCACAGACTTCTCAGCTATTGTCAGCATATGATAGACTTAATGGACTATATGATTAGAAACCGCTAGGAAGTTTGTATTGTCGCTCAGATCTTGACTAGTTATAACTTTTTGAAAAAAATGAGTTTATCCCACGTTTTTACTCCAAAAATCAATGCGAATCAAGTCACTCCCACATTTTATCTCTAGCATGCATTGTATGTTGGTCTCGTCCTTTGTCACGGGAAACCGGAAGGTCCATATCACCTTCTTAATTGTACACATGGGGCACTGCGCCCCCAAATGCGCAAGTAAGAAGAGATAATTTTCCGGGCTCTCGTGTCCGTAAAATGCGTTCATATCATGCATCGCATAAGCATCTCTTCATAACATCATAATGAACATACCGTTCCTGCATTTGTCCGTTATCATATTCCAGCCTCACATTTTGCATGAGTCATGGCATCATCATGCATATGCGTTGTCGCAACCTACCCTTCGGCGGGAGGGCGACGCGAGACTCGCGGGATACGTGTTCCACGAAAGGAATACGCGCGGAGTCGCCACCAACGTTTATTTGAGGAAAACGTCGGAAAAACCGGAAAAGACGCGATCTACGAACTTTTTAAGTGAAAGGTTCGGGAGTTGTATTTACGCACGGGGAAGGTATTAGCACCCCACACGTCCGCCCCAAGGGACGGCAGCCTTTAATCGAATGTGCAAACATGACTTTGATTTTTACGTTCCCTTTTTATGTCCTTATATCCCAAAGAGAAAAACGTCCACTTGATTTTCCGCTTTATTTTACTAAAAGATGTCTTTTTGATTATTATATTATTTTTTACCTCTTTTTGATTTCCAACGTGGTTACGGCACGACCGAACGGTCGGAATTTATTTTAACCGAAGTTAATGGATAATACAATTCAAACGTTCGGTGGAAATTTATTTTATTTTTAAGTTAAGCGAGAAATGACTTAAGTAAAATGGCTTAAGCACGTCAACAGGGGGTATAAAAAGTAAACAAAACGAGAATAAAAATGCACGAAACACAATGTGGACCACTACGGGCACATAGAATGAATCGAAAAGCTTGGTTCGAGGTACTTACCCGTTGAAGATCGAAGAACGATGAAGAACGAATGAAGAACGTCGAAGAACGGTTGAAATCTTTGCGAAATTCCTCACGGAAAACGTTACGGAAACGTTTCGGAAGCGCCTCGGCTTAGATTTTCTTCACGGAAACAATTTTTCCAAGCAAATTCGAAAGAGAGAGAAGTGCCTAAGGGGCTGAACCCCTTCCTTCTTGCCTTCCTCCCCTATTTATAGCAAAATAGGGGAGGTGGTTGCCGCCCAGCTCGCCCAGGCGAGCTCAGCTCGCCCAGGCGAGCTCAGCTCGCCCAGGCGAGCAGGGTTGCTTCCTCCAGAAGCAACCGCCTTCTGGAGGAATATTCCGGAGGGCCCAAGTGGGCCTGGGTGCTATTTGCACCCCCATTTTTACTAAGTACACCCCCCTCTGCTATTTTTTGGTGATTCTTTTTTCGTAAAGTTACGGAAACTTACGAATTTCGTAACGATACTTGTTTTCTTTCCGTAATGTTACGGGACCTTGCGGATTACATAATCATCCCCTTTTTGACTTACGGAATGTTACGGAACCTCACTTAATTATGCAACGATGCTTCCATTTGATTTCCGGTGTGTCACGGAAACTTACGGATTGTGCATCAATATTTTTTTGGTTTTTCGGCATGTCCTGGAATTTCACAAATTGCCTAATGATGGGTGCCAAGCACCTCACGAGGACCAAAGAATGGTCGCACGTCATCGAGCAAAGGTCCCCGGATGAAATTAGGGTATGACAGTTGCCCCTCTTTACTTGTCTTTTATTGGAGATAAAAGGAAAGTAAAGATAAGACACTAATTTCGTTCCTCTCGATTTGACGAGAGTCGCAGGTGACCATAAAATCTCCACATGCAAATGACTTGTTGTTCCCAAAATTTCACAAATTGCCTAATGATGGGTGCCAAGCACCTCACAAGGACCAAAGAATGGTCGCTTGTCATCAAGCAAAGGTCCCCGAAAATCAGTGTATGACACTAATTTCGTTCCTCTCGGTTGACGAGAGTCGCGGGTGACCATGACTTGTCGCTCCTAGAATTTCACAAATTGCCTAATGATGGATGCCAAGCACCTCACAAGGACCAAAGAATGGTCGCATGTCATCAAGCAAAGGTCCCCGAAAATCAGTGTATGACACTAATTTCGCTCCTCTCGGTTGACGAGAGTCGCGGGCGACCATGAAATTTCCGCATGTAAATGACTTGTTGTTCCCGGAGGAACAAAAGGTGCAGAAGACTATGTCAGCCTCTGCATGCTATCAAGCGTTCTGTCTTACAGATAGCAAAAGAATGTATATACGGATAACCACTCGGGTATTTCCGCGTATCATCGGGCCCGCCGCCTCTGGATGATACAAGGGTGCAGAATGACCAAACTTGGTCTCTGCCTGTCATCGGGCCCGCCGCCTCTGGATGACAAAAGGGTGCGAATAACCGTAAGGTATCTCCGCGTATCATCGGGCCCGCCGCCTCTGGATGATACAAGGGTGCAGGATGACCAAACTTGGTCTCTGCTTGTCATCGGGCCCGCCGCCTCTGGATGATACAAGGGTGCAGAATGACCAAACTTGGTCTCTGCTTGTCATCGGGCCCGCCGCCTCTGGATGACAAAAGGGTGCGAATAACCATAAGGTATCTCCGCGTATCATCGGGCCCGCCGCCTCTGGATGATACAAGGGTGCAGAATGACCAAACTTGGTCTCTGCTTGTCATCGGGCCCGCCGCCTCTGGATGACAAAAGGGTGCGGATAACCGTAAGGTATCTCCGCGTATCATCGGGCCCGCCGCCTCTGGATGATACAAGGGTGCAGAATGACCAAACTTGGTCTCTGCTTGTCATCGGGCCCGCCGCCTCTGGATGACAAAAGGGTGCGAATAACCATAAGGTATCTCCGCGTATCATCGGGCCCGCCGCCTCTGGATGATACAAGGGTGCAGAATGACCCAACTTGGTCTCTGCTTGTCATCGGGCCCGCCGCCTCTGGATGACAAAAGGGTGCGGATAACCGTAAGGTATCTCCGCGTATCATCGGGCCCGCCGCCTCTGGATGATACAAGGGTGCAGAATGACCAAACTTGGTCTCTGCTTGTCATCGGGCCCGCCGCCTCTGGATGACAAAAGGGTGCGAATAACCATAAGGTATCTCCGCGTATCATCGGGCCCGCCGCCTCTGGATGATACAAGGGTGCAGAATGACCCAACTTGGTCTCTGCTTGTCATCGGGCCCGCCGCCTCTGGATGACAAAAGGGTGCGGATAACCGTAAGGTATCTCCGCGGGCTACCAGCTCTTGAGTCATGGCAACAAAAGGCGGTATGGTTGACAAAAGCGAGGCTCTTGCTCCTACGTATCCTCCAATGAGGAACTCAGACCTACGTAGTTCTGGATAACTTGTGAGACTTGAAAGAATCTCAGTGTTTTCTTCGCTAAAATGCAAACATGCTTTAGCAAAGAGACAAATATTCCAACTGATTTAGAGCAGCATATGCTCTCTTTTTTTTTTTTGAGTGAAAAACAATGCGTCTACCGGGGAAGGAGAGTCTGCTGATGAAATCTCCCATAACCATAAATGAGATTTTGGATGTTAGCATTTCGTTTCTAAATGATCATTTAGAGGAAACACTGGGTTCGACAAAAATAGAAGAAATCCACTCAAAGTGTATCAATCTCGCACAGGTAAGTGTTTCATCCTAATTCCGAACCATAGATATGTCATGACTTGACTTTGCAAATTATTTCCTATCAAATCAAAAATTACACGCGTGATCATGGATCAACAGGGCTTCCCTTGGGAATGGGTTCTTTTGGTGGTTTCTTCTTTCGGCTTTTGTGTGTTTTTGGCTTTTGATTTTTCTGGCTTTTTTTCTTTTTCTGTTTTTGTTTAGTGCGGGGCGAGAAAAAAAGGTCGCTAGCGCACGGGATTTCGGTTGGTAATCAAAGGGAGAAGACCATTTTAGGTCGTGGATTCCTTTCCTTCTTTTTGTTCATTTGGTGACAATTCTGTATTGTTCAGATATTGTCTGGTTAAAAGACCTTTCTGCACATTTCTTCTAGTTTCTTTGATCAAGAACTTTCTTTCCTTCCTTTTTTACTTTCTCCCATTCTTTGGTTGGGAATTTTCTTTCTTTTCCTTTTGCTTTCTCCCACTCTTTGATTGGGAATTTCCTTTCTTTTCCTTTTTGCTTCCGAGGGTAAGGATTATGGTGAGTCAGGATTTTGGCTCAAGGCTTGTAGAATGGCTAGACATGATACATGTCAGGGTTTGGTTTGGTTCAAGGATAAAAAGGGATGCCCCACATTATTTCCATGACACAAATGCAAAAATGATGATTTGGAAATTTTATGCAAAACTGGTCATGCATGCACCTATGCGGACACTCAAGTGTCAAATTTTTATGGTCATGTGATGCTAGGGCTCAGGATTCATTCCCTCTATTTTTAGATCAACCCAATGTTTCCAAAATATGTTCTTTTATCAATTTGTGCATTCATCCGAGTCCATTTTGGGCGTCTGGGAAAATCTTCACAGCATTCACCCTTCAGGTGCATACACATTTTTTCAAAAACTAGTTATGATCAGTGAATTTTTCCAAAGAAAAGTTGGAAGTCATCTCTTTTCAACAGCATGTTGGTTTTTCAGCTTGACAACTTATTTTTTTCTTTTTTCTACCTTTTTCCTTACTTGCCTTTTTTTTTTTTTTTTTCTTATTTGCTTTCTTTTTCTTTTCACTTTCTTTTCTTTTCTATTTCATTTTCTTTCCTTTTCTATTTTTATTTTTATCATGATTTTTTTTGTTTATTTCACCTATATACTTTTGGACGATGTTCCTAAACGAAGAACTCTACACGGTTCCAGAATTTCAAACATCATTGATAGTAGTGATATATAAATACTAACGCAACAATCTAAACAAAAATGTATGCGCTGTACAAATGACAATCGAAACAACAAAAACAAACGTTAGTCTCTCAAGTCAAAACAATAACATAGAATAAAAATGACAAAAGAAATATGAAAGAAAACATGAATCTGGGGATCTCCCAGTCACGTATCTCCACTCCCTCCCAAGAAGTCAAGCAAATCGGCCATCTCCTCATCCTCGTGGGCTTCTTCTCCATCGCCGGGAGCTTCTGGGGGTGCCTCTCCTGCTTGGGCCTCGGGCCAATCTCCGGGCCATGCAACCTCTGCCCTGAACTGGTCTGGAGTAGGGCATGAAAAAGAAGCGGAGCCCTGGCTCTGCATGCTAAGGCTCATCTGGTACAGACAGTCATGGGTCCGTACATGTGCTCGGTGGTTGGCTGCCTGCTGGCGAACCAAATGCCGTAAATACTGCTCCATGTCAAATGCCCCAGCCTGGCCAGCCTGATGAGGTGGTGGGGGCGCGCCTGCAGCCTGTGGAGCATCACCCTGACCCTGTCTCTGGGTACAGTACTTCTCAATAAAAACCCGGGTGATGGGCGGCCGAATCACCTTGGTAGGTGCAACGGGGACTCCGAACGACTGGCAGAGTCCTGTGATCAGTGCGGGGAATCCCAGGGCCCTGTTGGACTTATCTGGGTCCAAAGGGTGCCTAGTGGGCGCCATACCTGCAAAAATATAGATGGCATCAGCGATCAACTGAGCCACATGGATGCTCATCCGTGTCAGGATGGCGTACACCAGCTGGCACTTCGGCATGGGGAGGTCGGAATTATGATCGGTGGGCAGGATGTTGCTGAGCAGCAGAGTCATCCATATCTGAGTCAGGGTGGTCATGTTGGTGCGCATGATCCGCACCCGTCTTCCGGCAGCAGTCCGGGCAAAATCCTGCCCCGGTATACATAGCAACTGGGCGATGGCCTCCTCATCGAACCCATCAGACCGGTTCCTCCTCTGGCCATACTCGCACTCCTGGCCCTCTTCTAACACCAACGGATATCCCAGGAGCTGGCCGATAGCGTCGGCATCGAACGGGATCCACTGACCCCTAACCCAGGATCTCATGTCACGCACGCCCTCCTCCGTTGGCCAAGCATTGGCATAAAACTCAAGGACTATTTCTGGATCAAACTTGGCCATGGGAGTAACCAGTGGTGCCCACCGCCGGCGCCCTATTTCCTCCTGGAAATCAGTATACTCGTCGTCCCTGAGCTGGACGCGTCGCTCCCGGAGAAACGACCACCCCTTGATGGCTTTGAAGCGCTGCTGGTGTACCGCGCTCCTAAAGCGGTGACTATCATACTCCGGAGCGGAACTAGTTCCTTCTGCTGCCTTGTCCTTCCTGGACCTCTTTGAGGCAAGCTTCCTCGGGGCATTTCCTGCGAAGGCAAACATTTGGAAAGTTAGTTTTACCAGTGGGATACTATTCTTAAAACAAAAATGACATACAACCTCCTCCCATAAATACAAACATCAATGTAAATTTAGAGCAAGCTTATGCGCATATTTCCTTACAAACGTTCTCTTGCACAAGACATTCTTTTAACTGAAAAAAAAAAATGCACCCATATACAATCAAGGCAGCTTCGTTACCTAGATTATTTACACGTACTTCCAAGGTGTATTTGTTACTTACATCACACACCTCCTTGGCTAAATTCACATACATGCATACTCAAAGCATTTTGGGGTACCAAAAATTGCACATGTGCACATCTTGGTATTTCTAATACCTATACATACACAAACTTCATGATGAATCTTGACTATCTACACAATAAGGTGCTACATTTTATGCTCTTTTCAAGTTTTTGCTACCTAAAGCCGCATGCAAATTCAAGTATATTTTCCTTTGCTGACTAAAATTGTATTCAAATTAAAAGGTATACATTTTTTGGTAATGTATCTTCTTTACATAACATGCAACATATTTATGTATATTTTTTTGTGAGACATTTTGACTACCAAAAATTATATGTACATACATCCAAGTATTTTGCTATCATACCCAAAGTGTAAATTGCCAAAGGTATTTTGCTACCTATTCTAAACCTACACATTTATGATGAGCAAAATTCCTAACCATCTAGGCATAGGGAAAATATTGTAGCGTGGCCCATAGCTGATTGCTGGCCAAAAAAGGGTAACTTTACCCAATATGTACCCCCTTTTGTGCTCTTTTTGCATAAAATTTCAGTTTCTAGGACTAGGATATATGTGGGGCAATTACTCTAGCCTTTTTCGGGAATGAATACATATTCCAAGAAAAATAGAAAATATGCACAAACCAAAATACCCCATGGGTTGTCTCCTTACAAAAGTCACACGCTAATGCCATTGAGGCATTTCACCGAACACTCGGTGGGCGCGCGTTTAGGCATCAATAGCAAGAGAACGGGGACAATGTGGCATGTCCTATTGTTTCAAAATGCATTATAGGCCTAGGGCCATCTCATACCAACCCCTAATTCAACCTAATCAAGCAAGAAAACAAATCAAAATTGCCCCATATATTTGAGCACACTCCCACAATTTAGAGCACCAAAAGGAGATCAAAATACACCAATGAAAAGCTAGAAAGCTTAGGGATGGAATACTTACTTGTTGGTGATGAACAAAAGCGCAAAACGGAATCAAAAAATGCGAAAAAGGATGACCCTAGGGCTGCAAATTCGTCAATCCCGTGGGTATGGCTTTTGAAAGGGGGGAAAAGAAGTTTTTGAATGTAAAAACGCCCCCCCTTTCGTCATTTTTATAATTTGGTGCAGGGGTGGCTCGCCCAGGCGAGCTAACCTGCACTTTTTTTTTTTTTTTGAGGGGAACATTAACCATGTCCCCTCCCTTCTCATGGATTAGCATTTTGCCTAACTTGAACTTACTTAGGTTAGAATTAGGCGTTGATTACTTATTTTATTATTACTCTTTTCCTTTTTAAAACAAACAAATAGTAAAAGAAAGCTGCAAAATACAAAGGATACGGGGCTGCCTTGCAGCGACATTCCCTGCTTGTTTCGCACAGAGAAGGGCAACGATCGGTCGGTCGTGACCCCATCCCCGCTTGCGTTCATCCTTAAGTACCTGCAAGTAATAAACAACCAGGTATGGCCAATCTTGGCCGCATCATTACCCTACCTTGATTGGTTTCTGCCGTTCATGTTTTGTCTTCACTCCAGAAGGTAGCCCAAGGTGATCCTGCCCCTGTTTTACCACAACAATATACATGCGTATGCGTATGCGTATGCATGAATGTTTTCAAACGCAGAAAATTTAGGGAAAGTTGGTTCAGGTTCAATTCTAATTAAGCGCTTGGGGGACCCCATGAACTGAGCGGAAGGGCTCAGGCGATCACAAATTAACGCAAGGTGTGAAACTAACGTGAGGACTAAAAGCCTCAAATCCATGTTCATTTCTTTGAAAGATCGTAACAAGAGATACAACGGACCGGAAATCCCTGGGGGAAAACTAGAAAACGCATAAAGATAGAGAACATGCAGCGACATCCTTAATTGCCCCAGCTTCTAAGCATAATATTGTTTGACGACATCAGAGTTCACGGGTGAAGGTAGCTCTTCGCCATCCATGTTGGTAAGCATCAGGGCTCCTCCGGAGAAAGCCCTCTTCACAACAAAAGGCCCTTCGTAGTTCGGGGCCCATTTCCCTCGGTGGTCCTTGACAGCATGGGACATTTTCTTTAGCACAAGGTCTCCCTCATGGAACTTGCGTAAGCGTACTTTCTTGTCGAACGCGCTCTTCATTCTTTGCTGGTACAAGCGCCCATGACTCATGGCCGTTAAGCGCTTACCCTCAATGAGGTTGAGCTGATCGTAGCGTGTTTGAGCCCACTTTGATTCCTTTAATCCGGATTCTGCCAAGATCCTTAATGACGGGACTTCTACCTCAAATGGTAACACCGCCTCCATCCCATATACCAATGAGAACGGCGTTGCCCCAGTTGACGTTCGCACTGAAGTCCGGTAACCGTGTAACGCGAATGGGAGCATCTCGTGCCAATCCTTGTATGACACGGTCATCTTTTGGATAATCTTTTTGATATTCTTATTGGCTGCTTCCACGGCTCCATTCATCTTTGGCCGGTAGGGTGTGGAATTGTGATGCTGGATTTTAAACTCCTCGCACATTTCCCCCATCATCTTGTTATTCAGGTTGGTGCCGTTGTCCGTGATAATCTTTCTTGGCAAACCATATCGGCAGATGATCTCCTTCTTAATGAACCTGACCACCACATTCCTCGTGACATTGGTATATGAAGCCACCTCGACCCACTTGGTGAAATAATCTATTGCTACGAGGATGAAGCGATGACCATTCGAGGCCTTGGGCTCAATGGCCCCGATGACATCTATTCCCCACATGGAGAAAGGCCAAGGGGCGGACATGACATTCAGGGGATGCGGTGGGGCATTGACATTATCCGCGAATGCTTGACATTTGTGGCACTTCCTCACATGGACACAACAATCACTTTCCATGGTAAGCCAGTAATAACCTGCTCTTAAGATCTTCCTGGCCATAGCATGCCCGTTGGCGTGCGTTCCAAACGAGCCCTCATGGACTTCCTCGATCATGTGATTTGCCTCCTTGGCATCCACACATCGCAGGAGTGTCATGTCGTGATTTCTCTTATACAGTGTGCCTCCGCTCATGAAGAAACTGGCTGCCAACCTCCTCAATGTCCTTTTATCGTTGTCGGCAATCTCTGGCGGGTATTCTTTGCTTACGACATATCGCTTGATGTCATAATACCAAGGCTTTCCGTCCCGTTCCTCTTCCACTTGGCAACAATGTGTGGGTTTGCCACGACACTGAAATTCAATGTAGGGTAGGTCCCCGTGCGGTGTTAGCTGGAACATAGATGCCAACGTAGCAAGTGCATCCGCCATTTGATTTTCCTCGCGGGGAACATGATGGAAGGAGATCTCATCGAAAGTCTTAGCCAATTCCTTGATGTAGGCTTTGTAGGGTATCAGCTTGGGATCTCTAGTTTCCCATTCCCCTCTCAGCTGATGGATTACCAACGCTGAGTCGCCGTACACCTTGAGTAGTTTGACATCGGAGTCAATTGCTGCCTGGACGGCTAGGGCACATGCTTCATATTCGGCCATGTTGTTGGTGCAGTCGAATCCTAGCCTGGCTGTGAAAGGTACACATGATTGTCCGGAGAGATCAACACTGCCCCAACGCCATGACCTAGAATGTTCGACGCTCCGTCAAACCATACAGTCCATTTGTCCCGATCTTCGTCCAACTTTTCCTCGAACAAGGCCATGATGTCCTCATCCGGGAATTCCGGATGCATGGGCTGTAGTCGTTAAGAGGCTGTTGGGCCAAATAATCTGCCAAAGCGCTTCCTTTTATCGCCTTTTGGGTGACGTAGACTATATCAAACTCAGATAGCAAGACTTGCCACCGGGCGATTCGTCCTGTGAGAGCTGGCTTTTCAAAGATGTACTTGACCGGGTCCATTTTGGATATCAACCAGGTAGTATGGCTCAGCATGTACTGCCTTAAGCGATGGGCGCCCATACTAAAGCACAACACGTTCTTTCGAGCAAGGAGTAATTCATCTCACAGGTCGTGAACTTCTTACTTAGGTAGTAAACAACGCGCTCTTTCTTCCCGGATTCGTCATGTTGCCCCAGCATACACCCCATTGATTCGTCCAAGATTGTCATGTACAAAATGAGAGGCCTTCCAGGTACTGGTGGCATAAGCACGGGAGGATTCATTAGGCACTTTTTGATCCTTCCAAAAGCCTCTTGGCAATCCTCATTCCACCGATCAGTTTGGTTTTTGCGGCAAGAGTTTAAACAACGGCTCACAAATGGCGGTGAGCTGCGATATGAATCTGGCAATATAATTCAAGCGCCCCAGGAAACCTCGACTTGCCTCTCTGTACGGGGTTCCGGCATCTCAAGGATAGCCTTCA